>NC_091760.1:31028271-31331301 GCF_029378745.1 Bos indicus | reverse complement strand
GATATGACTGACGCAACTTAGCAGCAGCATGTCCTTAGTAACTAGTCAAAATTAAACTACCATCAAAAACCGACATGACTATGAATGCTGATAAAAGCATCACACCTAAATTCTGTTTCTGTTTGGTTAAAAATATGATCATCCCCAGATTATCCAGACTCCATTAGTATATTTCAAGGGTAAAATCATTTTAGACAACACAAAATAAACAAGAATATAATAGTAGAACTATATGTACACAAGGACCATAATTTTAAACCAATGTCTTGGAATTGATGCTATGTTATGCTATGCTAAGTCACTTTAGTCATGTCCGACTCTGTGCGATCCCATAGACGGCAGCCACCAGGCTCCCCCGTCCCTGGGATTCTCCAGGCAAGAACACTGGAGTGGGTTGCCATTTCCTTCTCCAATGCATGAAAGTGAACGGTGAAAGCGAAGTCGCTCAGTCGTGTCTGACTCTTAGCGACCCCATGGACTGCAGCCTACCAGGCTCCTCCATCCATGGGATTTTCCAGGCAAGAGTACTGGCGTGGGGTGCCCTTTTCTAAATCCAAACTCTCCATAATATGGCTATCATTTCCTTTTCTAAACTTACATTCTATCTGAAAGCAAGAAATGATCAAGAAAATCATAGTACATGAAGTATTCCATAAGAACTGATATTATAAAATATTAAATGATACATAAATGTAATTTTTGCTGAAAAATTGAACTAAAACCTTGTTTACTTATATTATCTAAACTATATAAAATATTAAAATGGCCCTTATCACTGTTGATGAGATTGAGACATTTTTCCTATTTTCAGAGTATTAGGTTTTTCATCTCCTTGGTTAAATTTCTTCTTAGGTATTTTATTCTTTAGATGTGATTTTAAATGGGATCTTTAAACTTTCCGTTTGTGATAGTTCATTATTTGTATACTGAAAATCAATAGGTTTCTCAATTAATTTTGTATCCTGAAACTTTACTGAACTGTTATTAGTTCTCATAGTTTTTCAGTAGAGAATTTAGGATTTTCTATGTAAAGTATCCAGTTTTGCTTTTTGCCTTCCAATTTGGATGCCTTTTATTTTTTTTCTTTTCTGATTGCTGTGGCTAGGACTTTCATTACTACATTAAATAGAACTGGCAAGAGTACGCATGCTTGTCTTGTTCCTAATTTTAAAGAAAAGGTTATCAGCTTTTTGGGTACAATGTTAGCTGTGAATCTGCCATAAATGACCCTTTATATTGAAATATGTTCCCTCTATACCCTCTTTATTGAGAGTTTTTATCATGAGAGTGTTGAATTTTGTCCATTTGTGTGTGTCTATTGAGATGATCATCTGATTTTTAGCCTTCATTTTGTTAATGTGGTGTACCACATTGATTGATTTGTGAGTGTTGAAGCATTCTTATGACCTTATGGTGTATGGTCCTTTATATGTATTGTTGTATTCAGTTTCCTAATACTTTGCTGAAGATTTTTGCATCTATATTCAAATATATAGATTTCCCTGGTGGCTCAGACGGTAAAGTGTCTGGCTACAATGCGGGAGACCCGGGTTTGATCCCTGGGTCGGGAAGATTCCCCTGGAGAAGGAAATGGCAACCCACTCTGGTACTCTTGCCTAGAACATCCCATGGACGGAGGAGCCTGGTAGGCTACAGTCCGTGGGGTCGCAAGGAGTCGGACATGACTGAGCAACTTCACTTTCACTTTCACTTTCACTTTCAAATATATAGGTCTATAATTTTATTTTTTTGTGGTATCTTTGTCTGGTCTGAGTATCAGGGTAATGGCCTTGCAGAATGATTTTAGGAGCATTTCATCCTCAAGTTTTTTGGAATAGCTTGAGAAGGATATACATTAGCTCTTCTTTTTATGTTTGGTAGAATTCCTGTGTGAAGCTGCTAAGAATTAATTTTTTGTTTGCTGAGTGAGAATTTTCTTCTTTATTTATTTCAAATTCAATTTTACTATGAGTGATTAGTCTTTTAAAATTGTGTTCCTTCTTGATTCATCTCAGAAGGTTATATATTTTTAGGAATTTATTTCTCCCAAGCTATCTGATTTGTTGACATAGCTGTTTGTAGTATTCTCTTATGATTTTTTTAATACCTATGTGATATCAGTTGTTATTTCCCTTCTTTCACCTCTTCCTTTGCTTTCTGGATCTTCCTTTCTTGATGGGACTGGGTAAGATGAATTTTACCTATTTTGAAAACTAGCTCTTGGTTTAATTGATCTTTTCTATTGTTTTTATTGATCTCTCTTTTATTTATTTCTTCTCTGATCTTAATTATTTCCTGTCTTCTGCTCACTTTGCACTTTTGTCTTTTTTCTACTTCTCTTAGGTAGTATGTTAGATTGTTTACTTAAGTTTTTCTTGCTTCTTGAGGAAGGCCAGTGTCACTGTACATTTCTCTCCTAGAACTACTTTTGCTGTATCTTAGATTTTTGGAGTATTATATGTTGATTTTCATTTGTCTTGAGGTGTTTTCTGATTTCCTCTTTGATTTCTGCATTGGCCCACTGGTTTTTTAGTAGCATGTTGTTTATTCTCTACCTGTTTGTTATTTTCCCATTTCTTTCTGTAGTTAATGTCTGGTTTCATACAGTTGTCTCAAAAAATGTTTGATATAGTTTCTAATTTTTTAAATTTGTTGATGCTGGCTTTGTGGCCTAGCATGTGCTTTATCCTAGAGAATGTCCTATAGATTTGAAAAAAATATATATTCTGCTGATTTTGGTTTTAATATCCTGCAGATATCTGTTAAGTCCAAGGGGTATGCTTTGTCATTTAAGATATTTGCTCATATTTTAAATTGTTTTCCAAGTTTTAAAAAAATTTGTTCCAAAAATATTTAAAATTTTTAATTAATTGATGAAATGTCATCATTTCCAGGAGCGTTATAGGATGGAGTACCAGTGTGCTTTCTGTACTCAAGATTTTTGTAACCCTGTGATCACATTTCCGAAAAAAGCATACAAGTAATTCATGTTATTTATTCAACAGGAAAAAACATTTATATTGTGGGAATGAGAATGGTTGAAACTTTATAAGACAAGTTAATTGTGAATGCATTTTTTTCATGTCACCACAAAACTTTCTTTCACTCATGAACAGTGTAAAAACATAAAAGTGTAATGTCTCACAGAAAAACAAATCTTTTCTTAAACATAAATAGTATTATTCTTTGTTTGAACAGTAGAAAAGGGGGAAAGCAGGTCAGGCCAAAGAAACCTTTATAAAACACAGTGTATATATAATCAGAGGCTGGAAATTATTTAATTATCTTAGAGTAATGTATTATTTTATATTTGTCTTGGTGGTAACACATATATGGTAGTGTGGAAGGCCAATACAAATTCAGATACTTATTACTGGCATTTTATTATATTTCAATTAACACTGCTACAATAAGACAAAAGTCTTGTTTAAGTTTTGTTTTGCTTTTATCTTGTTTTTCTCTACTTATTTTGAAGATATTTTATCTGAGAGCAAAAATATTTGAATATTTGGTCAGATAGTCTTTACTCAAGTACTCCTGGGCAATTTACACTTGGTAGATGTGGATCACTGAGAAAGGAAAAAAATAGTTAAGGCATTAATAAAAGTAATTGGATGAATTTTCTTGAAGTTTTATTCAGCTGTAGATATGACAGCTCAGTTCATTTGGTGCAAACATACCCTACAGTGGTGGCTGTATTACAAGGTCTGATTCAGATTGATAACTCAAAGAATCTTAGACAGTTCAACATTTACTTTAGAAATATCAAAAGCAATTAGGTCAAGAGTTTAGCATTTCATTAAAGCATAGTCTATTTGAACTTCTTACACACATAAGAAAAAGATCTGCAATCAATAGAAATCTATTTTATTAAGCTCTGGAAATTCCTACTGATTTTCTCTGAGAAATAATCAGAAGAAAAAAAATTATAATTATAAAAACATTTTAGGATACAGTGTTTGCTATTCATTTCACCTTTATTTTGTTTACTATGAAGAACTAGAGATAAAACTGGATATAGGAATATATGTTTCTATAACATAAGATGATTATCAACACTAATGTCATTTTTACAGCATCCTACTCTGAAGTACCTAAAAGAACTTAAATGCTATGTCTTAGAAGACTATAAGAATTGGAAAATTTTCTTCCTACCAACATCTTCACAAGTACACCTGGGGCAGAATTTCAGGATATGGTCATGTAGAAAGCCTGATAGAAACATGCAGAACGCTAGCAGATTGAGCTGCAAAGTCGAAAGAAGGCAGAAGGCAAAAAAAAACAGAGAAGAAGTCTAGACTATAAACATATCTAGGACAAATATTCAAAGTCACTAAAAATTAAAATTTTCCTAACAGATAAAGCAAAGGTTCTGTATCATGCATTTATCATCAGTTATGTGCATTTTCAGCTACAAGTTAGAAGTGGAATTTATGGGGGATGACTCTATTCCTATGCCCTTGTATACTCTCAAGATGATGCAGGGCACAAGAACCAAGTTATACATGTACAGTGTAATCCTGTCCCACAGGGAGATTGACCAGGCTTGAATGAAAATGAGCCAATGCTGCTCTACTATGTCACACAAACCTAGCAGAAAAGATACAGAGCATAGAATTAAATCCAAAACCAGCAATCTTAGTACAGATTGCCTTTATCAGGCAATAGATAGTGTTGGAGATATTGGGATGGTAAAACATTCAAGAAGGTTCTTTCTTCAGAAGACTGGAACTATCCTTTCCTGATGGAGATAATATTGCCCTTACCCTTGTGAGCTAGGACAAATGTTGTGTATAATTGCACTCCTGTGGAATTTCTAAGGAAAGTGTAACTGTTTGTTTTAAAAGAAAGGAAGTCTAATAAGAAATAGATGGAATGGAAGGAAGGACACAGACAAGTTTCAGTCCCACTTACTTTGCAACATTCATTTATATTCTGGGATAAATAACAGGATAAGCAATGCAGCCCGGGCTGGACACTTCTGCTAAATATACATGCAAAACATTCACAGGCAGTGTCTAATAAAGGAAGAGGAAGATAATTGGGATTAAACAACAAAGAGCCATGTTACAGGAATTAAATGATCAGAAAAAAATGTAGGTAGACTTTCAAGCCTTATAGTGCACATTATTGAGAAACTTCATTAAGCAAAATGTAGGGAAAGAAATTTATCTGGGATTGATTAGTTCCTGGCCCTTGAGCAGAGTAAAAACTCTGAGGAAATAGTATATTCTCAAATAGCCTGAGGAATTATAATGCTCTACTCTGTAAATGAACATGGAAATCTTTATTATGGGTACTAGAATAGAGTTGCTAGAACAGCTTTAGGAGAATATCAATCAAATACTACTAGACCTACCTATGCTAGAACTGAGTAGCAAGTACCTTATGTCAAAAGCCTAAGACCCACACACTAGCCTCTTCTTCCCGCCCCCCTCACCCCCACACACACAGAGGTATGTGCACCTCACTCTGGGAGTAATGTTTGTTAAAATTTAAAAAAAGGCTGTTAGGCAGATATGGAAATATTCAAAGTATAGATCAAGTTTGGAAGATTTTGGCTTATGGAGTAAATGTGGCCCATTACATGTTTTGGGAAGCAAAATTATATTGGAAAATAGCCATGCTCTATTATTGCATATTGTCTATGGAGGCATTTGTGCTACAATGGTAGAGCTGAATACTTATGACAGAGACTGCATAGATCCAAAAGTTCTAAACTATTTATTATCTATCCCTTTATAGACAAAGTTTGCCAATTCATGTATAAGATGGTAGGGTCAAGCAGTAGTTTGAGTCTGAAGCTCAAACTGGAAAAAAATCTCATATTCATGTGCTACCTAATCCAAAAGGCAGTGGATCTCTAATATGGGATTCTTGGTCTAGGGATAAGATATTGCTAAGGATACCACGGTTTTACTTTCTAATTTTTAGTGACTAGGAGAGAATCTCAGCTGCTCTTTACCTACTTGGGATGGGACAGAAGGAAGTAGATGGGTAGCATCTTACTTTGCACACTAAGTTAAGGAGTAATACCCAATTAGCAGGTAATATCTACATCGCAGGTAATAAGAACAATGCAGCACATCATTTTGAATCTTCTATCACTAACTATATAACAAAATAACTCCAAAGTTAGTGACTTAAAAATTGCAACTATTAATTTTAATCATGATTCTGTGAACTTGCAAGTTTAAATAGATTTAGCTAGCTTATCCTGCAGCTCTCATTCATGTGTTTGCAGACAACTGAGAGTCAGTGGTCTCTCTCCATCTGATGGCTAACAGGGATACATGCTCTTATACTTCTGCAAGTTCATCTGGGCTTGTTCCTATGCTTATGATCACAGGGTTTCAGGGAGAGAGCAAATCTCGAAATTAAGCACTTATAAGTCTTTGTTTCCATCAGTTTGCTACAGCTTTATGGATCAAAAGCCAGACAAGTGGCCAGACCAAGAATAAATGTGGGTTAGGACCACCCAAAGGTGTGGATTATTGCAACAATTTAGCACATAGTGATTTTCTATTAAGGTACTAAAATTTGTAGAGTAGTGAAAGAAACTTGTTTTAATGAATAAAAGTTAGTGTTATTTATCCATTGAGGAAGATAAGGGGATGGCAGATCCATATGAGTGCAACATAGTATCATAATCTGATTAACAGGTAGCACCTCACAGCCCAGAGAGAAGCCTCTCCCTCACACTGACAAGTGGTAATGACCTGGAAGGAAGTGCTAAACGTCTCTATGGGGATGAAGGCAGGGGGAAATGGGACAATATTTTAGCACTGGAAGGCAGAGTTTCCTCTTAAATTTCTTAATCCAAGGTTCTCAGAATTTAACTAGTTTAGAAACTCTGTTCAGAAACCCTTTTCTAACAATACAAGAGATGACTCTACACATGGACATCACTAGATGGTCAGTATCAAAATCAGTTGGTTATATTATTTGCAGTCAAAGATGGAGACACTCTATACAATCAGATAAAACAAGACTGGGAACTGACTGTGGCAGATCATGAACTTATTGCAAAATTCAACTTAAATTTAAGAAAGTAGGGAAAACCACTAAGCAATTTAAGTATGACTAGATCAAATCCCTTAGATCATACAATGGAAGTGGCAAAAATTAAAGGGATTAGATTTGGTAGATAGACTGCCTAAAGAATGATGGTCCGAGGTTGGTAACATTGTACAGGAGGCAGTGATCAAAACCATTTTCAGAATAAAACATGCAAAAAGGCAAAAGGATTGTCTGAGGAGGCCTTACAAATAGCTGAGAAGAGAAGTGAAAGGCAAAGGAGAAAAGGAAAGATATATCCATCTTAATGCAGAATTTAAAAGAATAGCAAGAAGAGATAAGAAAGCCTTCCTAAGTGATCAATGCAAAGAAATAGAGGAAAACCATACAATGAGAAAGATTAGAGATCTGCTCAAGAAAATTAGAGATACTAAGGCAACATTTCATGCAAAGATGGACACAATAAAGGACATAAATGGTATGGACCTAACAGAAACAGAAGATATTAAGAAAAGATGGCAAGAATACACAGAATAACTATACAAAAAAGATCTTCATGACCCAAATAACCACGATTCACCCACCTAGAGCCAGGCATCCTGGAGTGTGAAGTCAAGTGGGCCTTAGGACACATGACTATGAACAAAGTTAGTGGAGGTGATAGAATTCCAGCTGAGCTATTTTAAATCCTAAAAGATGAAGCTGTTAAAGTTCTGAACTCTATATGCCATCAAGTTTGGAAAACTCAGCAGTGGACACAGGACTGGAAAGGGTCAGTTTTCATTCCAATCTCAAAGAAGGGAAATGCCAAAGAATGTTAAAACTTCCACACAATTGCACTCATCTCACATTCTAGCAAGGTAATGCTCAAAATTCTTCAAGGTAGGCTTCAATATTACATGAATTGAGGACTTCTTGATGTACAAGTTGGATTTAGAAAAAGCAAAGGAACCAGAGATCAAATTGCCAGCATCCACTGGATCAAACATCTAATTCTGTTTCACTGAGTATATTAAAGCCTTTGACTGTGCAGATCACAGCAAACTGTGGAAAATTCTTAAAGAGATGGGAATACCAGACCACCTTACCTGCCTCCTGAGCAACCTATACACGGGTCAAAAAGCAACAGCTAGAACCAGACTTGGAACATCAGACTGGTTCAAAATTGGGAAAGGAGTACATCATCGCTGTATATTGTTACCCTGCTTATTTAATTTGTATGCAAAGTGCATCATGCTAAACGCTGGGTTGGATGAAGCACAAGCTGAAATCAAGATTGCTGAGAGAAATATCAATAACCTCAAATATGCAGATGATATCTTCCTAATGGCAAAAAGTGAACAGGAACTAAAGAGCCTCTTGATGAAGGTGAAAGAGGAGAGTGAAAATAGTGGCTCCAGCCCCAATACTTTGGCCACCTGATGAGAAGAGCTGACTCATTGCAAAAGACCCTGAGGCTTAGAAAGATTGAGGGCAGGAGGAGAAAGGGGGGACGGAGGATGAGATGGTTGGACAGTATCATCGACTCAATCAACATGAGTTGAAGCAAACTCCAGGAGATGGTGGACAAGGAAGCCTGGCATGTGGCAGTTCCTGGGTTCACAAAGAGTAGGACATCCCTGAGCAATTGAACAAGAACAAGGAATACACAAGTAATAAAAAAAAAAAAATTGTAAGTATTTACCAGTCACTATTTTTACTTCTTTTTTATCATTATCTAGACCCCCACCTTTAGAGGTACCGATCTAGTTGTGGAATGGGGTCTGAAAGCCTGTGACTGTTTTAAAACATCATGCCAGGTTAATTCTAACTTGTAGTCATCTAAATTATCCTCATCATATTTTATTCAGGAGACACTATTACATTGTCTTTTAAAGATGTGAAAACTGAAGTAGAATGAGCTAATGAATATGCCACAGATGCACTAGTTCATTATAGAACATCTTCCATTATAGAACTGATACATGTCAGCTTCAGGATTTGAACCTAGGAATGCTGATTCCATATAGCCTTGGCTAATACTTTCTCCTAACTAGAAATGTTTATCTCAAAACTATTGGCTCTTCTGACAGCACTACTTTCTAAAAAAAGTGAACTGAAGTGATAGTCACTTAGTCGTGTCGGATTCTTTGCAAGCCCATGGACTGTAGCCTACCAAAGCTCCTCTGTCCATGGAATTCTCCAGGCAAAAATACTGGAGTGGGTTGCCATTCCCTTCTCCAGGGAATCTCTATGGCCCCGTGATTGAACCCAGGTCTCCTGCATTGCAGGCAGATTCTTTACCATCTGAGTTCTCAATAGTAAGGCCTAGACAGTTTGAACATTAAGTAATATATTTCTGAGTAAAGAGTTTTGCCAATTTCTTCTCTGACCAGGACAGGAACAGGTACTGGAAATTTGGAAATCTGCAGAGCATAGCTTTAATCACCTGGTCTTTATGGTAGTAGTGCAGAAAGCCTGCTGATAGAGTAGCATCCCTTAGTAGAAAACAGGCTTTGGATAGCAAAGTGTTACCTATTAAGTAGCATAGATTCTAAACAGGTGTGTTTTTTCTCAGAAGGATGACCTTAGGAATTGTAACCCCAAGCTAGACAAAGATTTGGAAAGAATGGGCTGCTGCTGCTAAGTCACTTCAGTCGTGTCCGACTCTGTGCGACCCCATAAACAGTAGCCCACCAGGCTCCTCTGTCCCTGGGATTCTCCAGTTAAGATCACTGGAGTGGGTTGCCATTTCCTTCTCCAATGCATGAAAGTGAAAAGTGAAAGTGAAGTCGCTCAGTTGTGCCCGACTCTTAGCGACCCCATGGACTGGAGCCTACCAGGCTCCTCCGTCCATGGGATTTTCCAGGCAAGAGTACTGAAGTGGGGTGCCAATTGCCTTCTCCACTGGAAAGCATACAGAATTCAATTGCATATAATCTTAACATTCATAAGACCATTAAAGGTAAAATGACAAAACAATAAAGGAAGTATAAACAGATTATTTAAATACAATTAAGTATTAAAAGAAATAGGGTTGGATTTACATACCCTAATTTGATTTGAGAAGTAATGATGACTTAAATATGAGGATATGACCACTTATTTCTTCCTATATTTTAGTCCATGATATGATGAATGTACCACACTGAGCATGATAGAGTCATGAGAAAAATTGTGTTTATGTTCATAATTAAAAATTATAGTACAGACTGAATCTCTGAACAATAAAAATCTCAGAAAGCCCCCAAAATTTGCTTGAGAAGGCCAACAGTTCTCAGGATCTTACTTTTTTTAATGAGTCAGTATTATTAACTTCTGGGAGACTTAGAATTTAGTGTAGAAATGCATTTAAAAAATCTATAATATTAGTATTGTTTGTGTTAAGTTTAGAAATCATGTATATTTTCTACTTAAGGATGTGTGATCTATGTTGAATCTGACATTTTATCAAATTGATTAATCTTATAATTCCAATTTTAATAAGTGTAATTTATAAATTAATATAGATTTTTCTAATCTTATATTCATTACTGTTACATTTAATAGAATTTATAGCTTAGTTTACCATACTAAATTTATGTTATTTAAGTATTCAGAAAGGTTTTATTTGTTAATTAGACAATTGGAATACTTAAAAAGAAATTGAATATATTAAAGTTACGGATGCTGTTTAAAATTTTGAAGGTATTTAATTAACTAGGTTTGTAAATGGGACTAAACACTGTTTAAAGACCCATTAAAATAGGTGGTAAAATTTTATTAGACTTAGAAATATAATTTTATTATGGAGAACTTAAAAGCTTAAGGAAGAACTAGTTCTGGGATTTGTAAATTTAATAAATTGAATATTAGTTTTTGAAAGCTAAGTAAACACTAAATGATATTCTTAACATCAAAATATCATTTGAGATTATTAATAAAATGAATTTTATAGTGTTACTTAATTTTTAGTGTTTTGGGGTAACACATGAGATGGTAGCTTTGCCTTCTGGCTAGTATTTACCTCTAGTTGCTAGTATGTACGCCCATTCCATCAATGAAAAAAGGCTTCCCTGATAACTCAGTTATATGAGAATACCAGACCACCATAGTGTTACTTAATTTTGTAGTGTTTTGGGGTAAAACATGACATGGTAGCTTTACCTTCTGGCTAGTTTTTCCCTCTAGTTGCTAGTATGTACTCCCGTTCCATCAATGAAAAAAGGCTTCCTTGATAACTCAGTTATCTGGGAATACCAGACCACCTGAACTGCCTCTTGAGAAACCTATATGCAAGTCAGGAAGCAACAGTTAGAACTGGACATGGAACAACAGACTGGTTCCAAATGGGAAAATGAGTACGTCAAGGCTGTATATTGTCACCCTGCTTATTTAACTTATACGCAGAGTACATCATGAGAAACGCTGGGCTGGAAGAAGCACAAGCTGGAATCAAGATTGCTGGGAGAAATATCGGTAACCTCAAATATGCAGATGACACCACCCTTATGGCAGAAAGTGAAGAGGAACTAAAAAGCCTCTTGATGAAAGTGAAAGAGGAGAGTGAAAAAGTTGGCTTAAAGCTCAACATTCAGAACATGAAGATCATGACATCTGGTCCCATCACTTCATGGGAAATAGATGGGGAAACAGTGTCAGACTTTATTTTTTGGTCTCCAAAATCACTGCAGATGGTGATTGTAACCATGAAATTAAATTTCCTTCCTTTCCTTGGAAGGAAAGTTATGATCAACCTAGATAGCATATAAAAAGCAGAGATATTACTTTGCCAACAAAGGTCCATCTAGTCAAGGCTATGGTTTTTCTAGTGGTCATGTTTGGATGTGAGAGTTGGACTGTGAAGAAAGCTGAGTGCTGAAGAATTGATGTTTTTGAACTGTGGTGTTGGAGAAGACTCTTGAGAGTCCCTTGGACTGCAAGGGTCCAACCAGTCCATCCGAAAGGAGATCAGTCCTGGGTGTTCAATGGTGTTCATTCAGCTGAGGCTGAAACTCCAATACTTTGGCCACCTCATGCGAAGAGTTGATTCATTGGAAAAGAGTCTGATGCTGGGAGGGATTGGGGGCAGGAGGAGAAGGGGACGACAGAGGATAGATGGCTGGATGGCATCACCAACTCTATGGACATGAGTTTGAACTCCGGGAATTGGTGATGGACAGGGAGGCCTGGCGTGCTGTGATTCATGGGGTCACAAAAAGTCTGACGTGACTGAGTGAGTGAACTGAACTTAACTGAACTGATAACTCAGTTGGTAAAGGATCCACCTGCAATGCAGGAGACCCTAGTTTGATTCCTGGGTCAGGAAGATCTGCTGGAGAAGGGCTGGCTACCCACTCCAGTATTCTGGCCCAGAGAATTCCATGGACTGCATAGTCCATAGGATTTCAAAGAGTAGGACATGACTAAGCAACTTTCACTACCGTTCCATCAATGCACAAAAAGCCCTATGCTAAACTCAGCACTGGGCTTCAAATCCAATGCCAAACTTTTAACTATTCTTCCTGGAGGGTCTAATGATTCTTGTACTCTCCAGAAGGTAACTGACTCCCTGCTTCAAAGTGAATTAAACCTAATGGAACCAGAACTTTCCCACCTATTCACTAGTTCATTGATTTCTAAATGCTTGAAGGCATACCCTGTCAAACACATCCATCATGCTACAAGAAAAGTGGTTTCCTGAGTCTGGAGGGAACCAAATCAATTTCAGTGGTCCATCATTTTTATCCCACTTGTCTCTTCTCACCAGTCCTTTATGCCTTCTTCTTCGACTCCTTTCTCCCCCACAACAGATTCAGATGTCCTTTGATTGAGGCTTTGGGATGATAGATAACTATGATCTTAATAGAAAAAAAATAATATTTTCCAGAAATGTTAATATAAATGAAGACTCTGCCATCATATAATTTCTGTTCCTGGGCTTGAGAGAAGTAATCCATCTTTAGTGTCACCAGCTTAGTCCAAGTAATCTATTTTGATCTAGAACATACTAATGGTCTACTAGTTGGATTTAACTAGTTTTCTCATTTTCATTTTGATCAATTCAACACAAAATCAGTTCTTCATACAGATGAAGTTTGCTGTTTTAAAAATTCTTTTCTGTTAATAATATTCTTACATTTAAAACAGCTTAATAATCATTGTCTCCACCTCCTTTTTAATAGGAATTCCAAAATCTTTTGAGGGCCTACAGTATTTGGCACACATCAATACCTCTAAACTTCCTGCTTGTCACATCGCCCATGGCTGTTTTTGAATATCTTCAGTGACTATGCATCCAACCCTTCTGACTAAACTCTCAGACAAAAGGGACATTACAGATATTCCTTCTGGATGACTTGACAGATATTAGAAATATACCTGCCTCCAGAAGGCAAGCTGAATGTCATCATAGATATACTGATACCTATGGAAAAGTTAAAAGTGATGAAAGAAATAAAGGGAGAGGGAAATTTTCAGACCTGCTGTCATCTATTTTCATTTGTCAATAGAGAAAAATGTATCAACACTGTCCATTGACCTTAGAATTGGTGATATAACAAAAATAAGAATCCCTGGTAACTCAGCCAGTAAAGAATCCGCCTGCAATGCAGGAGACCCTGATTTGATTCTTGGGTTGGGAAGATCCCCTGGAGAAGGGAAAGGCTACCCACTCCAGTATTCAGGCATGGAGAATTCCATGAACTGTATAGTTCATGAGGTCACAATGAGTTAGACACAACTGAGCAACTTTCAGTTTCATAGAATGTTTTAATTAAAAAATTAGTGTGACACGGTAAATCTATTTTTAGTATATTGTCTTGGTTCCAAAAGCATATGTGCCTTCAAAACCTTGAACTTTAAAGGTTATACTAGCTAGTAGATGATTATTTTGAGATGGCATGAGTAAGACAGGCAGATACAGATATTTTTCTTCTTTATTCTTATTTTTTTTAAGTTATTTTATTGAAGTATAGTAAATTTTAATGTGTTAATTTCTGTTATTTAGCAAAATGGTCTAATTATACATATAATATATTCTTCCTTATAATCTTTTCCATTATAGTTTATCACAGGATATTGAATACTGTTCCCATGCTATATAGTATGACATTGTTGTTTATTCATTCTATGTGTAATCATATGCATCTGCCAAGCCCAAACTTCAAGTATATATTTAAGTTATTAAATGAAGAAAATAAAGATTATTTTTCTGGTTTAAATTGAAACTGAACTTTATAGTCAAAACTTTCCTGCAAGCCATCATAAACCTCATTATGAATGAGCAATTATTTAATCTTATTGAAAATGTATTTAGATTTATTTTCACCCTGCTATCAATCTCTGGATAAATTTGAATAATTTGATGAGATGAGTTATTTCATTAAAAGTTACACTGAACCAAAATCATAGGACTAGGATAAATCCTCAACTGATTTGGATTCCATGAATTAATGATAGGTGATAATATAAATAGTTTGAATATGCATAATTAAAAATAAACTGTACTTAAAAATCAGTGTACATCATATAGCAGGAAAAATAATTAAACTGGAAAAGATTTTTCTAGTTCTTGGTGATATTCATCTGTATAACAGTAATGTGTTATTTTACATAACTATTTAGTGTTCAATAATGTTGGATACCTGCAGAATATTCTTTTGTCAAGAAGTTGTTAGCCGTTTGTTTGCTCTTGCTATTTGAAATAAGGAAACAACACTAACATAGTAATTTTAATATATTATATACTTCAAACTTATGTTTACCCCAGTTATCTAAATTGACACTGATATTTCATTTCTGGCCTCATGTTATTCCTATCTAGTGTCACTTAATGTTCTGACTTTAAGAAATAACTCCTAGTTACACAACACCAGTAAAATTGTATAGGCATTATACATTTATGTGTAAAACATTGATACTATTTAAACACTGTTTCGATTTAAAAATGTCTTAATAATGTTAAACTGTGTAAATACGATTTTGATATACTATATTAACTGTGCATTATTTTAAAAATTTGATATTTCAGGTTTATTTTTATTAACATTTGCAGTCCTTCTGCAGTTTTCATGAGGTGGACTGGTTTCAGGAACTGCTATACCTGTAATAAAATCTATGATGCTAAAGAAAATGTGGATCACAATAAACTGTGGAAAATTCTGAAAGAGATGGGAATACCAAACCACCTGACCTGCTTCTCGACAAACCTGTATGCAGGTCAGGAAGCAACAGTGAGAACTGGACATGGAACACAGACTGGTTCCAAATAGGAAAAGGAGGACGTCAAGGCTGTATATTGTCACCCTGCTTGTTTAACTTATATGCAGAGTACATCATGAGAAACGCTGGGCTGGAAGAAACACAAGCTGCAATCAAGATTGCCGGGAGGAGTATCAATAACTTCAGATATGCAGATGACACCACCCTTATGGCAGAAAGTGAAGAAGAACTAAAGAGCCTCTTAATGAAAGTGAAAGAGGAGAGTGAAAAAGTTGACTTAAAGCTCAACATTCAGAAAATTAAGATCATGGTATCTGGTCCCATCACTTCATGAGAAATAGATGGGGAAACAGTATCAGATTTTATTTTCTTGGGCTCCAAAATCACTGCAGATGGTGACTACAGCCATGAAATTAAAAGACGCTTACTCCTTGGAAGGAAAGTTATGACCAACCTAGACAGCATATTGAAAAGCAGAGACATTACTTTGCCAACAAAGGTTCATCTAGTCAAGGCTATGGTTTTTCCAGTGGTCATGTATCGATGTGAGAGTTGGACTATAAAGAAAACTGAGAGCTGAAGAATTGATGCTTTTGAACTGTGGTGTTGGAGAAGACTCTTGAGAGTCCCTTGGACTGCAAGGAGATCCAGCCAGTCCATCATAAAGGAGATCAGTCCTGGGTGTTCATTGGTAGGACTGATGGTGAAGCTGAAATTCCAATACTTTGGCCACTGATGTGAAGAACTGACTCATTGGAAAAAACCCTGTGGCTGGGAAAGATTGAAGGTGGGAGGAGAAGGGGATGACAGAGGATAAGATGGTTGGATGGCAACAATGACTCAATGGACTTGAATTTGGGTGAACTCCATGGGTTTTTTATGGACAGGGAGTGTAGTCCATAGGGTCACAAAGATTCGGACACGACTAACTGGACTGAACTGAAAACACTAAGACCATGGCATCTGATCCCATAGGGATATATGGGGAAATAGATGGGGATAAAGTAGAAATAGATGGGGGAAAAGTAGAAATACATGAAGAAAATTTGGAAATACTTACAGATTTTATTTTCTTGGGCTCCAAAATCATTAAAGATAGTAACTACAATCATGAAATTAAAAGACACTTGCTCTCTGGAAGAAAAGCTATGACAAACTTAGACAACATACTAAAAACCCAATACTTACTTTGCCAACAAAGTTCCATCTAATCAAAGCTATGTTTTTTTTTTTTCTAGTAGTCATGTGAGGATGTGAGAGCTGGACCATAAAGAAGGCTGAGTACTGAAGAATCGATACTTCTGAATTGTGGTGCCGGAGAAGATTGTTGAATGTCCCTTGGACAGCAAGAAAATCAAGCCAGTCAATCCTAAAGGAAATCAACCCTGAATATTCATTGCAAGGACTGATGCTGAAGCTAAAGCTCCAGTACTTTGGCCACCTGATGTGAAGAGCTGACTCCTTAGAAGAGACTCTTAGGCTGGGAAAGATTGAAGGCAAAAGGAGAAGAGGGAAGAAGAGGATGAGATGTTTGGATAACATCACTAACTCAATGGACATGAGTTTAAGCAAACTCAGGGAGATAATGGACAGGGAAGCCTGGCATGCTACAGTTCATGGGGTTGCAAAGGGTCAGACACAACTTAGTGACTGAGCAATAACTTTAGTTCATACACCAGAGTTTATCTGAAGACCATTAGACTATATTAAGCAAGACTTTAAATACGGAAACATTTTTAGAGAAAGAAGTTTTTTTCTTTTTCTCCTCAAAGAGGTGGAGCAGGAAAACAGCAACAAAAAGTCAGTACTGAGTCATGCAGTACACTTTGGCCTTGTTCCATGTCTGTTGTGTCCATCAAATAGTAATGTTTCATTCCAACTATATTTATTAGTCATGTAGACAGCATATTAAAAAGCAGAGACATTACTTTGTCAACAAAGGTCCGTCTAGTGAAGGCTATGGTTTTTCCAGTGGTCATGTATGAATGTGAGAGTTGGACTATAAAGCAATCTGAGTGCAGAAGAATTGATGCTTTTGAACTGTGGTGTTGGAGAAGACTCTTGAGAGTCCCTTGGACTGCAAGGAGATCCAACCAGTCCATCCTAAAGGAGATCAGTCCTGGGTGTTCATTGGAAGGACTGATGTTGAAGCTGAAATTCCAATACTTTGGCCACCTGATGCAAAGAGCTGACTCATTTTAAAAGACCCTGATGCTGGGAAAGATTGAAGGTAGGAGGAGAAGGGGACGAGAGAGGATGAGATGGTTGGATGGCATCACTGACTCAGTGGACATGGGTTTGTGTGGACTCTGGGAATTGGTAATGGACAGGGAGACCTGGCATGCTGCAGTTCACGGGGTTGCAGAGAGTCAGACACGACTGAGTGACTTGACTGAACTGAATTGAATTTGATTCTGTAACATCTACCCTATACTGTATCTCAAATGTTTTATTGACAAACTAGCTTTTTTTAAAAATTTTTTTGTTTATATATATATATATATATTTTAACTTTACAATATTGTATTGGTTTTGCCATACATCAACATGCATCCACCACAGTGTACACTTCTTCCCCATCCTGAACCCCTCTCCCACCTCCCTCCCCATACCATCCCTCTGGGTCATCCCAGTGCACCAGCCCCAAGCTTCCTGTATCCTGCATTGAACCTGGACTGGCAATTCATTTCTTATATGATATTATACATGTTTTAATGCCATTCTCCCAAATCATTCCCCCAGTCCTTCTCCCACAGAGTCCAAAAGACTGTTCTATACATTTGTGTCTCTTTTGCTATCTCGCATACAGGGTTGTCGTTACCATTTTTCTAAATTCCATATATATGCATTAGTATACTGTATTGGTGTTTTTCTTTCTGGCTTACTTCACTCTGTATAATAGGCTCCAGTTTCATCCACCTCATTAGAACTGATTCAAATGTATTCTTTTTAATGGCTGAGTAATACTCCATTGTGTATATGTACCACAGCTTTCTTATCCATTCATCTGCTGATAGACATCTAGGTTGCTTCCATGTCCTGGCTATTACAAACACTGCTGTGATGAACACTTTCAATTCTGGTTTCCTCGGTGTGTATGCCGAGCAGTGGTATTGCTGGGTCATATGGCAGTTCTATTTCCAGTTTTTTAAGGAATCTCCACATTGTTCTCCATTGTGGCTGTACTAGTTTGCATTCCCACCAACAGTGTAAGAGGGTTCCCTTTTCTCCACATCCTCTCCAGTATTTATTGCTTGTAGACTTTTGGATCGCAGCCATTCTGACTGACATGAAATGGTACCTCATTGTGATACCATTTGGATTTGCATTTCTCTGATAATGAGTGATGTTGAGCATCTTTTCATGTGTTTGTTAGCCATCTATATATCTTCTTTGGAGAAAAGTCTATTTAGTTCTTTGGCGCATTTTTTGATTGGGTCGTTTATTTTTCTGGAATTGAGCTGCAGGAGTTGCTTGTATATTTTTGAGATTAGTTGTTTGTCAGTTGCTTCATTTGCTATTATTTTCTCCCATTCTGAAGGCTGTCTTTTCACCTTGCTTATAGTTTCTTTTGTTGTGCTGCTGCTGCTGCTAAGTCACTTCAGTCATGTCCAACTCTGTGGGACCCTATAGACAGCAGCCCACCAGGCTCCCCCATCCCTGGGATTCTCCAGGCAAGAATACTGGAGTGGGTTGCCATTTCCTTCTCCAATGCATGAAAGTGAAAAGTGAAAGTGAAGTCGCTCAGTCGTGTTCGACTCTCAGTGACCCCATGGACTACAGCCCACCAGGCTCCTCTGTCCATGAGACTTTCCAGGCTAGAGTACTGGAGTGGGGTGCCATTGCCTTCTCCATTTGTTTTGCTGAGGCTTTTAATTTTAATTAGGTCCCATTTGTTTATTTTTTCTTTTATTTCCAATATTCTGGGAGGTGGATCATAGAGGATCCTGCTGTGATGTACTAGCTTTTAAAACAATAATATATTTTTTATCTCTTGCTGTACATCAAAGGCTATAAAGAACATGAAACCAGCAAGTTCTCATAATGCAAATATTTTCTTTCTCTTTTTTTTTAGCCTATCATTGACTTAGTTGATAGAGGAAGGACTAACTAGATTTCTAGTCTTAATAGTTTTTCTTAAATATATTCCTTTATTAGCTTTTAATTTTTTAAGTATGTATTTGTTAGGCTACATATGACATAAGCTACATATAAGTGAGCCCATAGGAGATGGACTTATCCTAGTAGTTAAGAGTTAATTCTTTTTTTTTTTTTAACTTTAAAATATTGTATTGGTTTTGCCATATATCAACATGAATCCACCACAGGTATAGTTCATTCTTGAGGGTAATTTGGACAGAGGAAAATTAAGTATTACTGCCGCCTTGGGGGAATCTGTCTGTAGCCAGCAAAGAGCATTGTTCATTTAAAATATTTCAGAAATAAGAAATAGGGATTCAATATTATGATTATCACTCCTATTATTCTTGTTATGATCACTATATCAGTTTTAAACTTTAATTCTGATTGGTATATGGGATTATTCACCAAGTAATTTCTGCACAATCAAATTGGTTATTCTGTTCTGTGTTGTCATTGTTCCTAAATACTTTAGACTGATTGCTTTTCCAATGTGCCTTTTAATGTATTGTTTACATATGAATAGAACACATATTGATTTGTTTACAAACATTACAAAAAACCATCACTGCAACACATGATAAAAGACAATATTAGTATTGTGGGTCTAAATGTTAAAGAGTCCATAGAGTCTGATCCTCTATACTTTCTTATATTATATTAGAAAGTATCATATCTGAAATGATTTAACATGCTTTTCTTTGAAAGTTAACCTTGAAAGTCTGAACAAGACATTTGAATAAGAGTTTCTGAAGCATAATGACCTGCCAATATTCACTGGAGAATTCTACCAAACATACAAAGAATTTACACTGATCCCTCTTAAACTCTTACAAAAGACTGACCAGGAGGGAACACTCCCAAAGTCATTCTATGATGCCACCATCAGCCTGATAACAAAACCAAATAAAAACACTACCCTCAAAAAAACAAAGAAAATAGGCCAAGGTATTAGATGAATATAGATACAAAAGTCCTCAACAAAATATTTGCAAATTGAATCTAAAACATAAAAAGGATCATAAACCATGATCAAGGTGGATTCATCCCAGGGTCACAAGGATGATTCAGTAGACACAAAACAATGTGATACACCACATCAAAAGAAGAAAAGACACAAACCACATCATCATCTCAATTGATGCAGAAAAAGCATTTGATAAAATTCAACATCCATTTATGATAAAAAGTCTTACCAAGTGGGTATAGAGGGAACACATCTACAGCATAATAAAAGTTATTTATGATGAAACCACAACCAAGATAATGTTCAATGATAAAAAGCTGAAAATCTTCCTGCTAAAATCTGAACCAGGATAAGGATGCCCAATCTTACCTCTTCTATTTAACATGGTATTGGAAGTTCTTGCCAGAGCAATCAGACAATAAAAATAAATAATAAGTATCCAAATTGGAAAGAAATAGGTAAAATTGTCATTATATGCAGATCACATATATAGAAAACCTATGGACTCCACACAAAAACTATTAAACAAATTCAGGCTGGTAGCAGAATATAGCATTAACAGAGAAATCTGTCACATTTCTTTACACTAACAATGGAATATCAAAAAGAAAATGTAAAAAAACAAACAAACAAAAAAAAACTTTTAAAATTGCACCAAAAAAATAAAATGCTTAAGAATAAACCTGATCAAGGAGATGAAAGACTTACATGGTGAGAACTATAAAACAGTAATAAAAGTACTTACTGCTACTGCTACTGCTAAGTCACTTCAGTCGTGTCCGACTCTGTGTGACCCCATAGACGGCAGCCCACCAGGCTCCCCCGTCCCTGGGATTCTCCAGGCAAGAACACTGGAGTGGGTTGCCATTTCCTTCTCCAATGCATGAAAGTGAAAAGTGAAAGT
This sequence comes from Bos indicus, assembly GCF_029378745.1. NCBI lineage: Eukaryota > Metazoa > Chordata > Mammalia > Artiodactyla > Bovidae > Bos > Bos indicus. The sequence goes on along the minus strand of NC_091760.1, from coordinate 31,310,092 downwards.
GAAGTTGCTCAGTCATGCCTGACCTAGCAACCCCATGGACTGCAGCCTACCAGGATCCTCCGCCCATGGGGTTTTCCAGGCAAGAGTACTGGAGTGGGGTGCCATCACCTTCTCCGAAAAGTACTTAAAGATTATTCAAAAAATGGAAAGATATCCCATTTTCTTGATATGGAAGAATTAATATGATTAAAATGGCCATATTTCCCAAAGCAATCTATAGATTTAATATGATCCTTATCAAATTGGCCTTGACAATTTTCATAGAACTACAACAAATAATCCTAAAATTTATATAGAACCATTAAGGCCACCTGATGTAAAGAGCTGACTCATTTAAAAAGACCCTGATGCTAGGAAAGATTGAGGGCAGGAGGAGAAGGGGACAACAGAGAATGAGATGGTTGGATGGCATCACCGACTCAATGGACATGAGTTTGGGTAGACTCTGGGAGTTGGTGATGGACCTGGAGGCCTGGCATGTGGCAGTCCATAGGGTCTCAAAGAGTCAGACATGACTGAGTGACTGAACTGAACTGATGAGAAACCTAGAAGTGCTAAGGCAATCCTGAGGAAAAAGAACAAAGCAGGAGGCATAACCCTCCTAGACATCAGATAATACTACACAGCTACAGTAAACAGAACAGTGTGGTACTGGCATGAAAACAGACATACGGATCAATAGAATAGAATAGAGAATCCAGAAATAAACCCATACACCTATGGGCAATTGATCTTCAACAAAAAAGAAAAGAATATACAGTGGGAAAAAAGACAATCTCTTTAGCAAGTAGTGCTGGGAAATTTGGGTAGCTACATGTTAATCAATAAAATGAGAACACACACTCATGCCATACACAAAAATAAATTCAAAGTGGCTTAAAGACAAACATAAAACATGCCACCATATAACTCCTACAACAGATCATAGGCAAAACATCCCCTGACATAAATCATACTAATACTTTCTAAGGTAAGTCTCCCATGGCAGTAGAAATAAAGGCAAAAGACAAAAACAACAAAACAATCAAACACACACACCAAAAACCAAAACACAACAAAAACCCTACAAATGAGATCTAATCAAACTTAAAAGCTATTTCATAGCAAAGGATATCATAAACAGGGAGACAACCTACAAAATGGGAGAAAACGGTTTGCAAAAGATGTGATTGATAAGGCTAAAAAATACAAATAGCTTGTACAACAGCACAGCCCAATCAAAACTGGGCAGAAAAATTTTGCTCATTTTAAGATGGGTACTCTCTTTGTTACTAATTTGAAGAAGTCTTTTTGTATATTCTGAATATAAATCTGTGTCCATACATATTTTTACAAACATTTTCTCTTATTATATGGTTTGCTGCTTCACTCTTTTAGTAGTTTATTTGGAAGAACAGAGTTCTTCATTTTAAAAAGATCTAATTTTCTCTTATTAATAGTAAATATATTTTCCTGTTTATGAAAGCATTGCCTAACTAAGAAATCAGAAAGTTATACCTCAATAATTTCTATAAACTGTGTAGGATTTTTTACATTTAGATCTAAAATCTATAAATTGGAGGAGAGCATGGAAATCCACTCCAGTATTCTTGTCTGGAGAATACCAATGGACAGAGGAGCCTGGTGGGCTACAGTCCACAGGGTGGCAAAGACGACTGAACTCCTAAGCACAATCTATAAAAACAAAACAGAATCATCAGTTCAGTTCAGTTGCTCAATTGTGTCTGACTCTTTGCAACCCATGGATTGCAGCACACCAGGCTTTCCTGTCCATCACTAACTCCTGGAGCTTATTCAAAATCATGTCCATGGAGTCAGTGATGCGATCCAACCATCTCATCCTCTGTCACCCCATTCTCCTTCTGCCTTCAATCTTTCCCAGCATCAGGGTCTTTTCAAATGAGTCAGTTCTTCACATCAAGTGGCCAAAGTATTGGAGTTTCAGCTTCAGCATCAGTCCTTCCAATGAATATTTAGGACTGATTTCCTTTAGAATGGACTGGTTTGGTCTCCTTGCAGTCCAAGGGACTCTCAAGAGTCTTCTCCAACACCACAGTTCCAAAGTGTCAATTCTTCAGCACTCAACCTTCTTTATAGTCCAACTCTCATGTTCATATATGACTACTGAAAAAACATAGCTTTGACTAGACAGACTGTCGGCAAAGTAATGTCTCTGCTTTTTAATATGCTATCTAGGTTGGTCATAGCTTTTCTTCCAAGGAGCAAGTGTCTTTTAATTTCATGGCTGCAGTCACCATCTGCAGTGATTTTGGAGGCACCCCTCCCCCCCAAAGAAAAGCAAACAAAATGGAATCATTGGTGGCAACAAAGTCTGTACTTAAATAACAATATTGTGAGATGGTATTAATATTTCTTATGATTGATGGATGGTTAAAGATGAATTCTTTGTGTGTATGAGGTACCATCATGAGTCCTTCCCTATCAATCACTAGTGGTCTCTCACAAGCTATCCGACTAATTTGGGAGAACGGCCACATATAGCTCTTTCATACTTGGAATTCCAAAAGAATTACATCTATCTCTTCTGGGTTTCATCTCCCCTCCATTAATCCTCTTGGAGGGAATATGGAACAATCCCAGACCAGATCTCTTTCACACACATGGCCTGCATATGGTACATGTAAAATACTAATGGATTTTATCTAAACAAGCTCTTAGAGAACATGCCACACCAAAGATTTTATCTCAAGGAAGCAATTCTGCCACATGTATACAGATTTGTTAAGCATATCTGACATCAGCCCGTTAGCCCAAGATGCAGGAAGCAATGTCACACTCATTGAGTGGTATTATCGAAGACTCTTACCTAGGCTTGAGATGAGACGAGGGTGAAGAATTTCTGCCATACCATTTTTTTTTTTTTTTGCTAAGAAATGTGTATATATGGTTTCAGTGAAATTTAGCCTCTTATAAAAATTAAGTCTAAATGTTTAAAAACTGTGAGATGAGGGGAAAAAAAACTGGTAAGACTCTCTACTTTTGTACAATTTTAGTTTGACAAATATCTCAGTCCCTTTAATAAGCTAATATTAAAATGCTATTATGCTAGTAATTCGGAGAAGGCAACGGCACCCCACTCCAGTACTCTTGCTTGGAAAATCCCATTGACGGAGGAGCCTGTTAGGCTGCAGTTCATGGGGTCTCTAAGAGTTGGACACGACTGAGCGACTTCACATTCACTTTTCACCTTCATGCATTGGAGAAGAAAATGGCAACCCACTCCAGTGTTCTTGCCTGGAGAATCCCAGGGACGGGGGAGCCTGGTGGGCTGCCGTCTATGGGGTCGTACAGAGTCGGACACGACTGAACTGACTTAGCATAGCATAGCATAGCATGCTAGTAATTATCTTCTATGTCCTGGTGTCTCAGTTGAAACTTTAAAATGATAATATACTATTCAGTCAGTTAAAAAAAAAAAGTGCTGAATTGGGTGCCTAGCACATAAAAAATTTTTAGAAATTAATATAATATATTAATATATATGTATATAATAAAATAGTCATATAGTATTAACATTATATATTTAATAAATATAATAAAAGTAGCATATATTATAAATTTATACTAAAAATGTCTAAGGGAAACACTTTAAGAAAACAGTTCCATGGAAAGGGCAATGATTTTATTTTGCACTTCAATGTTATTTTCAATGTTATAGTAAAATAGATTTTATTGAGTTGAGAGAGACATTTCACCCTTAAAAAATACAGTTTTCCTATGAGGTGGAATTACACAGATTCCCCAGGAAATAGAAAATGAATTAAATTCTATTTTTTACAGAGATGAACATACAAATGTTATCTATCTTGGCTTTGTATAGCTAGCAGTTTTGTGCTTTTAAGAAAATATTGGTTTGACCCATTACTATGAGTCTATATTAATATTAATTACATACACATATATGTATATATACAAACATATATTGTTTCTCAATGTGCATATCTATTTAAAGCTAAAAAGGTACTCAGGCTTTAAGAGCACCTTAACTTTAAAAAATAAGATTTTAAAATTATTATTATTATATGAAGATGGAAAATTTATTTGGTAACTTGTTAGCAATGCAGGGTTACTCTAATAAATCAATATGTGAAAGAAAGTAATTTTCCATGGCAAGGATTTTAAGTCCATTGAAAACATGGTCTTAAATAAAAATTGGCAATTTGCTTAAAGAACAGGAAAACATACAGGGAGGAAAAACAAAATCCTCCCAGATGGTTTTTACAATATAAAAATGACATCTTCAAAAATGGCAAATCACCCCTTAGACAGACACAGGTAGAGAAACATCAATGTTTTTATCTATAAAATTTGAAATTGATATATTCATAGATGGAACAATTTTTATCTGTACAAAATTAAGCAAATAAATCTCAATCAAATATAATTGTAATATGAATATGCAAGATTTAGTTGTACATATTAAATCTTTAGTGTCAGCTCATTAAAGTAATATTTTTATAATTTAGTCCTGGTAAGATAATGGTGTTGGAACATCTTTAATAATATGTTAACATTCTGAAAGAGATGGGAATACCAGACCACCTGATCTGCCTCTTGAGAAATTTGTATGCAGGTCAGGAAGCAACAGTTAGTACTGGACATGGAACAACAGGTCCAAATAGGAAAAGGAATATGTCAAGGCTGTATATTGTCACCCTGCTTATTTAACTTCTATGCACAGTACATCATGAGAAATGCTGGACTGGAAGAAGCACAAGCTGGAATCAAGATTGCCAGGAGAAATATCAATAAGCTCAGATATGCAGATGACACCACCCTTATGGCAGAAAGTAAAGAGGAACTCAAAAGCCTCTTGATGAAAGTGAAAGTGGAGAGTGAAAAAGTTGGCTTAAAGCTCAACATTCAGAAAACGAAGATCATGGCATCCAGTCCCAACACTTCATGGGAAAGAGATGGGGAAACAGTGGAAACAGGGTCAGACTTTTTATTTTCTTGGGCTCCAAAATCACTGCAGATGGTGACCGCAGCCATGAAATTAAAAGACGCTTACTCCTTGGAAGGAAAGTTATGACCAATCTAGATAGCATATTGAAAAGCAGAGACATTACTTTTCCAACAAAGGTCCGTCTAGTCAAGGCTATGGTTTTTCCAGTGGTCATGTATGGATGTGAGAGTTGGACTGTGAAGAAGGCTGAGCGCCCAAGAATTGATGCTTTTGAACTGTGGTGTTGGAGAAGACACTTGAGAGTCCTTGGACTGCAAGGAGATCCAACCAGTCCATTCTGAAGGAGATCAGCCCTGGGATTTCTTTGGAAGGAATGATGCTAAAGCTGAAACTCCAGTACTTTGGCCACCTCATGCGAAGAATTGACTCATTGGAAAAGACTGTGATGCTGGGAGGGATTGGGGGCAGGAGGAGAAGGGGACGACAGAGGAGGAGATGGCTGGATGGCATCACTGACTCGATGGATGTGAGTCTGGGTGAACTCTGGGAGTTGGTGATGGATAGGGAGGCCTGGCATGCTGAGATTCATGGGGTCGCAAAGAGTCGAACACAACTGAGTGACTGAACTGAACTGAAAGAGTACATAAAGCATCTTCACAATTCTCTTGTGTGGTAGTATTTTGATATACAAACTTGCAATGTGTCTGTGCTGGTTTATATTATAGTTATAAGTCATAAACATAATTAGTTCTTTAAACACTACTAATAATATTTTAACGAGTGTACAGTAATCCATCATATATGATAGTTTTATCAAAGGTAGTATAAATAATACTATTGCAAGTGGTATAGATATTTATTCATTTCTTATTTTCTCCTCATAGGAATGATTCCTATAAATGGGAGAAGTACTGTCTCATAGAATAAAAATTTTTGGATGCCTCATCTGTATTGCTAAATTTCTTTTTACAAAGGATGTACCAATTTAGATGTCCAAATATAAAAGTAAATATTCTTGTAGCAAAGGGACATCAAACAATGTATATGAAAGGTAACTTGCAATTCTTTGAGCACTGAACAAATGAGAACAAGCAAGAATTTCATCTGTGAATTATCCTGCTTTCATTGCTGTTTTTTGATTATACTAGTTTTGTTATTGATTTATTATTGTATTTTTAATGTCTAAACTTTGCTATAACCTGCTTAAAAATAGAGAATGCTTTTCAGATATATAACTTAAAAGGGAATTAAACAAAATTTAACAATACATAATAAAGAAAATGGCTTCTTAAAAATGATTATGATTCGGTTCTTTGTTTTATCAATAAACTCTTAGGAGTTATTATGGAAATTTATTGCCTTCAAAATAGCAATAACAACAAAAATAACATAGATATATGTGGTAATAAATGAGCAGAAATTATGACTCATGTAAAAAATCGGAAAAGTAATGGCAATTACTTTTTAATATTTTGAGAAAATCTAAACATAAAAAATAACAGATTTTCTTAATCCTCAATATCTAGACTTAACAACTGCACCTTGCTCAACACCTTAATTTTTTTTCTGATAATCCCTGTTAAATTGAAAGTTAGAAGATATATAAAAACAAACAGAAACAGAGAAATGATAATTTTAATTGTAAGAATTATAATGAGTACTATCCCAACTGTGATAGCCAAACAGTAACACATTTGAAAGGAATTAAGCAATATACTTTACATAAGTAGTAGGCAACAATAGAAATTAAAAGACTTTATAGATAAAACATAATGTAGGAAAGGTTCACTTAGCAGAGGAAACAAAGACTGGATAAAAAGTGATAGTGGAGGAAATTTACAAGGAAACAATTAAAAAGTGCATTATTTCATCAGGCATCAATTTCTAGATTGATTTTTTAGCGAAACATAGACTCAGTTGCACTTAAACTCAAAAATAAACTTTATCACAGAAAATCTACCTTCAGGGTAAAATGAAGCCTGAACAGCAAGAATACTTTGTAATGCATGGAAATTACATATGTGGAAAATGGATTAAAATTCATTTAAAAAATGCCATCTGTCCATTTCTTTTAATTGGTGTATGTATGAAAAGCAGAACATTTTGTCTCCATACTAATAGGTGCACAATTCAAAAAATATTTCGCATGTGACAGTCTCTGACAAGAAACTGCTATTTTGAGTAAACTGGAGTGTGTGTCTTTCAAATGCTGAACTGTTAAAATGTGGCTCCATTAGCTTAATATTTTGGGTAAAAAATTTTTATCAGTCTTAAAAAGGGAAAATAAAAGATTTCTGTCCAACAGTATAACTAAAAGATTTTCTGATAAAAGAAACACATTTATCTTTATTTTAATGATTATTTTAAAGTAAGTAGCCCACGTTATGAGATTTTACCACTAAGGAGTTTACCATGCATTTCTAAAAAAGGAGAAACATTTTCTAATACAAACAAAATACAAATAATACAGTTTATATTGTTTTCCCCAATTATCCCTTAAATATATTTTAAATCATTAACTTCAGTGTTGATATTTTGACTATTAGAACATTTATTTAGAAATGGATTGGACTTCACTGAAACACATTGCAGATCTAAGACTAGTAGATAGAAGTTATAGTCATATAGTCACATTTCTACCTATTTTGAAGAATTTTCCATCATTACAGTGACCTGCCTAGTGAAATAGTATGTTTCTATGTGCTGTGCTGTGCTTAGTTGCTCAGTCATGTCCAACTCTTTCCCACCCCATTGACGGTAGCCTGCCAGTCTCTGCTATCCATGGGGATTCTCCAGGCAAGAATACTGGAACGGACTGCCATGCCTTCCTTCTGGGGATCTTCCCAATCCAGGGATTGAACCAGGTTTCTGCCATTGAAGGAGGATTCTTTACCATCTGAGCCACAAGGGAAGCCCAAGAACACTGAAATGGGTAGCCTATTGGAGAAGGCGATGGCACCCCACTCCAGTACTCTTGCCTGGAAAATCCCATGGATGGAGGAGCGTGGTAGGCTGAGTCCATGGGGTCGCTAAGAGTTGAACACGACTGAGCGACTTCACTTTGACTTTTCACTGTCATGCACTGGAGAAGGAAATGGCAACCACTCCAGTGTTCTTGCCTGGAGAATCCCAGGGATGGGGGAGCCTGGTGGGCTGCCGTCTACGGGGTCGCACAGAGTTGGACATGACTGAAGTGACTTAGCAGCATCCCTTCTCCAGAGGAATTTCCAGACCCAGGAATAAAACAGGGGTCTCCTGCATTGCAGGCAGATTCTTTGCCAGCTGAGCTACAAGGGAAGCCCAGTAAGTTTGCACACATTTAAGCAAAAGCTGTCTGGCCACTTGTAAGGAAAAAAAGTAGTGAATATTAGTCAACCTGGATGAAAAGCTGAACAAAAGTACCTTCACTTCCATGCTAAGAGTCAATGATTTTGTGGAAAGTGTCATTGCTGTATTTCTTAGAAGTTTCCCATGACTAAAGTAGCTTTAAAATATGTAAGGCAAGTGAACTGTTACATTATATTTAACAATTAAGCATTACATAAATACAATGCCAATGTTTCACTTATTTTTCACTGTTAGATACACTTCATTGTATCTTTTCTTATATGAGATATAAAAAATTTTTAAAATAGTAATTCTCTGGCCTGAAACCACCAGAACAAAATGTGTGTGTGTGTGTGTGTGTGTGTGTTTTATCTTAGTAGAGGGAGGAAAAAAAAAAAAAAAAGATAGATCTCCATAGATAATTATGACTGGCAAAGAATCACTTTCATGTAACCATCAGAGTACTAATCAATAAATATGTGAATAAACTACCAAGTAAATATGCACATGAATAATTCAGATAAAATGTCACATTTACAGGGCTGGGAGTAATTCCTGCTCCATCAACCAGACTGGAAAACCTAACAATCCATCACACATGGGATAGAGTACACAAGAGGGGTTGTCTTCATATCAGAGAATAAGTAAACCTATAAGGAGCACTGTTCTAGTCCTTCCTAAGTTTTCTTAACAGGAAGATCTCAAAGGATCAAATGCTCCAAGAAACTTAAACTACCCAGAAATAAAGCCAAAGAGCATAAAATATAAAAATAAAGAGTCTAACAAGGCAAAATTCATGCTCTTTGCAGTTTAATAATACTTTAGCAGGTATACCATGGAGCATAAAAGTACAAAACATAATTAAGAGATATATCACTTAGATGAACATTCAAAATTGAAAAAGATAAAAGAATTTTCAGAAAAACATGTGAAAGTTACTGTAACTTTACTCTATGTGTTTAAACAATTGAGAGACTTAAAATACACACAGGAGCCAAATTTAATTTCTTCAGGTGAAAAGTACTCTGCAGATGATAAAGAATACTCTGAAGGAGATAATTAGAAGAAATCATTGAAAAAAATGAATAAACTTGAAGACATAGAAATATTTTTCCAATCAAAACAGAGACATGGTGGTTTAGTTGCTAAGTCATGTCTGATTCTTGTGACCCCCATGGACTTTAGCCTGCCAGACTTCTCTATCCATGGGATTCTCCAGACAAGAATACTGGACTGGATTGCCATTTCCTTCTCCAGGGGATCTTCCACACCCAGGGATCGAACCCAGGTCTCCTGCATTGCAGGCAGACACTTTATAGATTGAGCTACATATACAAAGCACCACAGAGATGTGAGACCATTAAAGTGGTATGTATAACTGGGACCCTTGAAGGAGAAGTAAAGGAGAAGAGAGGTGGAAGTAAAAAGGGCAAAAAAAAAAAAAAAAGAAAGAAAGAAAAGAAAAAAATAGATCATTGTGACTTTAGTACATTCTAAATTTCAATGTATATCAGATCTAATCCCTTGAATCTATTTCTCATATGCACTGTATAATCATAAGGGATTTGATTTAGGTCATACCTGAATGGTCTAGTGGTTTTCCCTATTTACTTCAATTTAATTCTGAATTTGGCAATAAGAAGTTCATGATCTGAGCCATAGCCAGCTCACAGTCTTGTTTTTGCTGACTGTATAGAGTTTCGGCATCTTTGGCTGCAAATAATATAATCGATCTGATTTCAATATTGACCATCTGGTGATGTCCATGTGTAGAGTATACTCTTGTGTTGTTGGAAGAGGGGTTTGCTATGGCCAGTGTGTTCTCTTGGCAAAAATCTATTAGCCTTTTCCCTGCTTCATTCTGTACTCCAAGGCCAAGTTTGCCTGCTACTCCAGGTATCTCTTGACTTTCTACTTTTGCATTCCAGTCCCCTATAATGAAAAGGACATCTTTTTTGGGTTTAAGTTATAGAAGGTCTTGTAGGTCCTCATAGAACCATGCAACTTCCCCTTCTTCAGCATTATTGTTCAAGTCATAGACTAGGATTACTATGATATCAAATGGTTCTCTGTGTTGACAAATAGATTTAAGGGATTAGATTTGGTAGACAGGGTACCTGAAGAACTGTGGACGGAGGTTTGTGACATTGTCACAAAGCAGGGATCAAAAATATCCGCGAGAAAAAGAAAAGCAAAAAAGCAAAAAGCCTGTCTGAGGAGGCATGATGAATAGCCGTGAAAAGAAGACAAGTGAAAGGCAACAGAGCAAATGAAAGATATGCCCATTTGAATGCAGAGTTCCACAGAATAGCAAGGAGAGACAAGAAAGCCTTCCTCAGTGATCAGTGCAAAGACATAGAGGAAAACAATAGAATGAGAAAGACTAGAGATCTCTTCAATAAAATCAGAGATAACAAAGGAACATTTCATACAAAGATGGGCACAATAATGGTCAGAAATGGTATGGACCTAACAGAAGCAGAAGATATTAAGAAGAGGTGGCAAGAATACACAGAAGAACTATACAAAAAATATCTTCATGACCTAGAAATCAAGATGGTGTGATCACTCACCTAGAGACAGACATCCTGGAATGTGAAGTCAAGTGGGCCTTTGGAAGTATCACTATGAACAAAGCTAGTGGAAGTGATGGAATTCCAGTTGAGCTGTTTTAAATCCCAAAAGATAATGCTGTAAAAGCACTGCACTCAATATGCCAGCAAATTTCTAAAACTCAGCAGTGGCCACAGGACTGGAAAAGGTCAGTTTTCATCCCAATCCTAAAGAAAGGCAAAGCCAAAGATGCTCAAAATACCACACAATTGCACTCATCTTACATGCTGGTAAAAAGTAGTGCTTGAAATTCTCCAAGCCAGGCTTCAATAGTACGTTAACCATAAACTTCCAGATGTTCAAGCCAGATTTAGAAAAGACAAAGAAACCAGAGATAAAATTGCCAACATCCATTGGATCATCAAAAAAGCAAGAGAGTTCCAGAAAAACATCTACTTCTGCTTTATTGACTATGCCAAATTCTTTCACTGTGTGGATCACAAAAAAATTGTGGGAAATTCTTCAAGAGATGGAATACAATACCACCTGACCTTCCTCTTGAGAAATCTGTATGCTGGTCAGGAAGTAACAGTTAGAACTGAACATGGAACAAACGGGTTTCAAATAGGGAAAGGAATACGTCAAGTCTGTATATTGTCATCCTGCTTAAATATAACTTATATGCAGAGTTCATCATGCAAAATGTGAGGCTGGATGAAGCACAAGCTGGAATCAAGATTGCTGGGAGAAATATCAATAACCTCAGATATGCAGATGATACCACCCTAAGGGCAGAAAGTGAAAAAGAACTAAAGAGCTTCTTGTTGAAAATGAAAGAGGAGAGTGAAAAAGTTGGCTTAAAGTTAAAAATTCAGAAAACTAAGATCATGGCATCCAGTCCCATCACTTCAGGGCAAATAGATAGGGAAACAATGGAAACGATGACAGTCTGTATTTTCTTGGGCTCCAAAGTCACTGCAGATGTTGACTGAGGCCATGAAATTAAAAGACGCTTGCTCCTTGGAAGAAATGCTATGACCAACCTAGACAGCATATTAAAAATCAAAGACATTACTTTGCCAACAAAGGTCCATCAAGTCAAGGCTATGGTTTTTCCAGTAGTCGTGTATGGATAAGAGAGTTGGACTATAAAAAAAGCTAGCACTAAAAACTGATGCTTTTGAGCTGTGGGGCTGGAGAAGGGAGAAGAGTCCCTTGGTGTGCAAGGAGATCAAACCAGTCCATCCTAAAGGAAATCAACCCTGAATATTCATTGCAAGGACTGATGCTGATGCTGAAGCTCCAATACTTTGGCCACCTGATGTGAAGAACTGACTCATTTGAAAAGACCCTGATGCTGGGAAAGATTGAAGGTGGGAGAAGACACGGATGACAGAGGATGAGATTGCTGGATGGCATCAACGACTTAAAGGATTGGAGTTTGAGTAATCTCCAGGTGTTGTTGATAGTCAGGGAGGCCTGGCATGCTGCAGTCCATGGGGTCACAAAGAGTCGGACACAACTGAGTGACTGAACTGAACTAACTGAAATTTCAATGTATTCAAGTCCTATAATCAAGAAAAAACTATACAACACATGTTAATCATATTGCTTAAAACAAACAAACAAACAAAAACAGATGTTGTTTGCCAAAGAAGAAATATAGGAAAGACATATTTCTCATTTAAAAAAAAATGTAAGCAAGAAAAAAACTAAAAAATTAAATACTGAAAGAAAACAAAAGCCAATCTAGAATTCTATATGTAGCAAAAAGATCTTTCCAACTTGGGTTAAGAAAATAGATTTTATGCACAAAGGCTAATATAAATATGCATATGTCATGTATATATACACATATGCATATAAATATGAGCATAAGAAGATGTATACTATTACATATAAGAAGTCTTTTAGTCTTGAAAAACATCATAACAGAAAAGAATCTAGATTAATATAAAAGAAAGAAGAAAATAGGCAATAATAATTAAAGTTTAAAATTAATGTTTTAAATTTCATTAAATATTACTGATAGCTTGAATGCAAATAATACTGTACTCTAAGCCTATAAAATAAGCTTTAAGTGCATGACAAAAATAGCTCAAAAATTAACTGATAAAAGTGTACTAATGCAAATACACTATTGTGTTTTTTTAAATTTTATTTTATTTTAAACTTTACATAATTGTATTAGTTTTGCCAAATATCAAAATGAATCTGCCACAGGTATACATGTTGTCACACAACATATAGCATGAAATAATACAGTATGAATGAAAACTAAGGTAAGTTACTGCTATACACTATATACTACAAACCATAAAACAATCATTAAAATAAGTGAATAGCTAATAAACAGAATGAAGTGAAGTGAAGTGAAGTCGCTCAGTTGTGTCCAACTCTTTGCGACTCCATGGACTATAGCCAACCAGGCTCCTCTGTCCATGGGATTTTCCAAGGAAGAGTACTGGTGTGGGTTGCCATTTCCTTCTCCAGGATATCTTCCTGACCCAGGAATCGAACCCAGGTCTCCCGCAGGGTAGGCAGACGCTTTACCGTCTGAGCCACCAGGGAAGTCAATAAACAGAATAAGATGTTATTAATTTTACATAACTTTGCATAAATAATACTAAATTAGGCAGAAAACAGGTATTAGAAAAAGATGCCTGATAGAAAACAAAGACAAAATGATGTAACAAAGACAAAGTGATACAATAAAATCTAATCACATTCAATATAACAATCCAAATCTCCAATTAAATGGCAGAGAATGCCAGATTTGTTTCTTTCAGAAAGGAATATACAACTATATGCTATCCAAGCAAACACACAAATAAGTTGAAAATGAAAGAATGGTAAAAGAAATTTATTAATCAAAAGAAAGCTAGAATGTCTATTACTAACAGAATCAATTTCTGAGAAAAGAATATTACCACTAATAATGAAAGTCACTTAATAAGGATAGAGGGATCAAATTATTTATAATGCAAATAATATAGTGCAAATAATCCTAAATATTTATCTACCTGAGTATATTTTCAAAATACATGAAGCAAAATTAATAAACTGACAAGGAGAAATAGACAAATTCATACTACAGCTGAATATTTCAGTAGCCCTCTCTTAATTAACTAAAGAAGTATAGTGTAGTATATCAATGAGATTATAGAAGATAGAGTGTAGGACAACATTATTAAACTGAGCTAAATAACATTAATAGAACACTATATTCAGCAACACCACAATACAGATTCTTTGAAAAAAGCATAATATTTTTTTACTAAAAATAAGTTATATTAAATTTAAGGCATTCAACTAATAAAGAATGTTCTTTGGCACAATGGTATTAGACATCAATAACAGACATACTTTTTCTTGAATTTGACCATATATTTGGAAACTAAGTAATGCAATTCAAAATTGCATGTGAGTCAAAGAAGAAAACTTTAAAAAAAAAAATGAAACTAAGGATACCACAATATAGGACATGCCTTTAGAACATTATATATAAAATATGTATAACACAAAATAACTATGAAAATAATAAAGGCTTCCTATGAAAAGAATAAAGGCTTCCAATCAATGAATTCTATTCTGAGAATTTGAATAAATAGGACAAATTTAAAGAAATTAGAAGAAAGAAAGTATCAGAGTCAAAAATCAGTGACATAGAGCAAAGAGTATTTTTTTAAAAATCAAGACCTATTTTGTTGAACATATCAATAAAACTCATACATACACAGAATATTAAAGGAGAAAATAAAAGATATATCAAACTGTAAGGAATAAAGCAAGTTATATCACTGAGACATATATAGATATTAAAAAGATAGTAAAGGCATATTATACATAAACTCATGCCAATAAACTGACAGATTAAATGTACAAGTTTCTCAAAAGAAACAAATTGACAATACTTATTCAAGAACAATTGTCCTGAATAGTCAATTGGTAAAAAACCATTTGAGTATGCAGATAAAATCACTCTCATATATAAAATTCCAAATCTATAAATGTTTAAAGAAAATTATAAAAATGCCACAACAATTTATGCAGAATCTAAAAGATAATTTCCAATTAACTTATCATTACCATGATACCAAAACCATATAGACAGTACAAGAAAATTTCAGAGAAGTGATTTTTATAAACATAAATAAATTAGCAAATTGTATCCAAGAAAGAACTAAAGTATTCATATACCATGACCAAATGGGATTTATCCCATCTATGCAAGAGTTAAAAAAATCTGAGATTAATGTAATACAGCATAACAACAGACTAAAAACGAAAGTACACAGTAATATATCAATAGATCCAAAAAAAAATGATTTTAAGAAGTCCAACACCTATTTATAATAAAAAACTCTTAGAAAACTAGAAATAGGAACTTTTGCAACTAGTTAAAGACTAAGAAAACTCTGCAGTTAACATTACACATAAAGGTGAAAAACTGGCATATCCACTAAAACCAAGTACAAGGTGAGGATGTCACCTCTTACACTCCTTTTCAACATCATAGTTGAACTCCTTACTATTGTAATAAGGCAGTAAAAAGGAAATAAAATGTATAGAGCTTGGATCAAGGCTGTGGTTTTTCCAGTAGTCATGTATGGATGTGAGAAAGCTATAAAGAAAGCTGAGCGCCGAATAATTGATGCTCTTGAACTGCGGTGTTGGAGAAGACTCCTGAGAGTCCATTGGACTACAAGGAGATCCACCCAGTCCATTCTAAAGGAGATCAGTCCTGGGTGTTCATTGGAAGTGCTGATGCTAAAGCTGAAACTCCAATACTTTGGCCACCTCATAAGAAGAGTTGACTCATTGGAAAAGACCCTGATGCTGGGAGGGATTGGCGGCAGGAGGAGAAGGGGACGACAGAGGATGAGATGGCTGGATGGCATCACCGACTCGATGGACATGGGTTTGAATGAACTCTGGGAGTTGGTGATGGACAGGGAGGCCTGGCATGCTGCAGTCCATGGGGTCGAAAAAGTCGGGCACGACTGGGCGACTGAACTGAAACATCATTTTTTGATAATGAGATACATCTACATACAAAATTTTAAAGAACTGACAAAACACTCAATATTTTTACAATATTTAAATCTCCCCAAATTATTATTAGATTTAATGCAATTCTATTTAAAATCCAAGTTGGCATATTTTTTAAAGAAATTGACAGTTATTGTAAAATTAATACGAAAATTCAAGTGATCTAGCATAGCTTAAACAACTTTAAAAGAGGATAACAATTTTGGAGTACTAACTACCTAAATTAAAGATCTATTATAAAGCTATAGTACTTCACAGAGTATGGTATAAAGGTAAGCAAACAGAACAATGAAACAGAATTAAGTGTCCAGAAATTGTCCCACTCATACGGGAAATTGATATCTGAGAGAGGTGCAAAGGCAATTCAGAAAAAAAAATGTCAGTCTTCAACAAATTGCCTGATAGTTTGGAGAACCATACAAAGAGAAGAAAACTTGTATCTATACTTAACAACATAAAAAAAAATTAACTCAAAATAGTATTGACACAAATTTTTAAAATTCTTCCCTTAAAAGTGTTATTCACAAATAAACCAATTATTGAATTGGACCTCAAATTAAAGCCCTCTGCTATGTGAAAGACACTGATAAGACTGCTGCTAAGTCACTTCAGTCATGTCCAACTCTGTGCGATCCCATGGACTGCAGCCACCAGGCTCCCCCGTCCCTGGGATTCTCCAGGCAAGAACACTGGAGTGGGTTGCAACTTCCTTCTCCAATGCATGAAAGTGGAAAGTGAAAGTGAAATCGCTCAGTTGTATCTGACTCTTAGCGACCCCATGGACTGCAGTCTACCAGGCTCTTTCATCCATGGGATTTTCCAGGCAACAGTACTGGAGTGGGGTGCCATTGCCTTCTCCCCTGATAAGACTACATAAATGTAAACCACACACTGAGAGAAAATATTTGGAAAGTATATATCTGAAGATTTTCTATTCAAAACATTAACATGTACTCTGAACGTAAAAGAAAGGCACTATAAAAAAAAAAAAAAATGGTCAAAATGGTTTACCAGTCTTTTTACAACAGAAGATTGGCAGACTGAAGTAGGTGGAAAGATGCTCAATACCAATAGAGAAATGAAAAAATATAATCTATAATGTGATATTGCTACACATTATAGAATGTCAAAAATTTAAGATTATACCCACTATCAGGCATAACATGGAGAAACTGGAATTATTGAAGAGTGGCAGAAATGTAAAATGAAGCAACCAATTTGAAAAACTGTTTAATAGTGTCTTAAAAGTTAAATACTTACCTATCACATGATTCAAAAACTCCACTCCTAGGTATTATGCACTGAAAATGAGGGCATATGTCCATACAAAGTCTTGAACATGAATGTTCATAGAAGCGCCTTCATAAAATATGAAAAATAACCACACAAAAAAAGATGTCTTTCATCAAGTAAATGAATAAACAAAATGTGGTGAACCAATAGAATGTGCTATTTCTCAAAAACAAAGTCATGACCACTTAGACCACAGCCTTGTCTAACTCAGTGAAACTATGAGCCATGCCATGTAGGACAGAAAGGTCATCATGGAGAGTTCTGGCAAAAAGTGGTCCACTGGAGGAGGGAATGCCAAACCACGTCACTATTCTTGCCTTGAGAACACCATGAAACAGTATGAAAGGACAAAAAGATAGAACACTGAAGGATGAACTCCCCAGGTTGGTAGGTGTCCAAGATGCTACTAGAGACCACTGGAGAAACAACTCCAGAAAGAATGAAGAGATGGAGTCAAAGCAACACCACCACCCAGTTATGGATATTTGACTGGTGATGGAAGTAAAGTCTGATGCTGTAGATAGCAATATTGCATAGGAATCTGGAATGTTAGGTCCATGAATCAAGGCAAATTGAAAGTGGTCAAATAGGAGATGGCAAGAGTGAACATCGACATTTTTGGAATCAGCAAACTAAAATGGACTGGAATGGGTGAATTTAACTCAGATGATCATTATATCTACTGCTGTGGGCAAGAATCCCTTAGAAGAAATGGAGTAGCCACCATAGTCAACAAAAGAGTCTGAAATGCAGTACTTGGATGCAATCTCAAAAATGACAGAATGATCTCTGTTCATTTCCAAGGCAAACCACTCAATATCACAGTAATGCAACTCTATGCCCTGACCAGTAATGATGAAGAAGCTGACGTTGCATGGTTCTATGAAGAACTACAAGACCTTCTAGAACTAACACTCAAAAAGATATCCTTTGCATTATAGGGGACTGGAATGCAAAAGTAGGAAGTGAAGATATACCTGGAGGAACATCAAATTTGGCCTTGGAGTACAAAATAAAGCAGGGCGAAGGCTAATAGAGTTTTGCCAAGAGAACATACTGGTCATGGCAAACATCCTCTTCCAACAACACAAGAGAAGACTCTACACATGGACATCACCAGATGGTCAATATTGAAATCAGATTGATTATATCCTTTGCAGCCAAAATGGAGAACCTCTATACAGTCAGCAAAAACAAGATCAGGAGCTGACTGTGGCTCAGATCATGGACTCCTTATTGCCAAATTCAGACTTAAATTGAAGAAAATAGGAAAAACCACTAGACCATTCAGGTATGACCTAAATCAAACCCCTTACGATTGTACAGTGGAAGTGACAAATGGATTGAAGGGATTAGATCTGATAGACAGAGTGTGTGAAGACCTTTGGATGGAGGTTTGTGACATTGCACAGGAGGCAGAGATCAAGACTATCCCAAAGGAAAAATAATGCAAAAAAGAAAAATGGCTGCCTAAGAAGGCATTACAAATAGCTGTTTAAAAAAGAGAAGCAAAAGGTAAAGAAGAAAATGAAAGATAAACTTTTGAATGCAGAGTTCCAAAGCATAGCAAGCAGAGATAAGAAAGCCTTCCTCAGTGATTAGTGCAAAGAAATAGAGGAAAACAATAGAATGGGAAAGACTTGCGATCTCAACAAAATTAGAGATACCAAAGGAAAATTTCATGCAAAGATGGGCACAATAAAGAACAGAAATGGTATGGACCTAATAGAAGCAGAAGATATTAAGAGGTGGCAAGAATACACAGAAGAACTGTACAAAAAAGATCTTCATGATCCAGATAACCAAAATGGTGTGATCACTCACCTAGAGCCAGATATACTTAAATGTGAAGTCAAGTGGGCCTTAGGAACATCACTACAAACAAAGCTAGTGGAAGTGATGGAATTCCAGTGGAACTATTTCAAATCCTGAAAGATGATGCTGTGAAAGTGCTGCACTCAATATTTCAGCAAATTTGGAAAACTCAGTAGTGGCCACAGGACTGGAAAAGGTCAGTTTTCATTCCAATCCTAAAGAAAGGCAAGGCCAAAGAATGCTCAAACTACCACACAATCGCACTCATTTTGAATGCTAGTAAAGTAATGCTCAAAATTCTCCAAGCCGGGCTTAAACAGTGCATGAACTGTGAACTTCCAGATGTTCAAACTGGATTTAGAAAAGGCAGAGGAACCAGAGATCAAATTGCCAACATCTGTTGAATCATTGAAAAAGCAAGTGTTCCAGAAAAACATCTAGTTCTGTTTCTTTGACTACGCCAAAACCTTTGACTATGTGTATCACAACAAATTGTGGAAAATTTTTAAAGAGATGGAAATACCAGACCACCTGACCTGCCTCCTGAGGAATCCATATGCAGGTCATGAACAACAGTTAGAACTGTACATTGAACAACAGACTGCTTCCAAATTGGAAAGGAATACGACAAAGCTGTTCATTGACACCCTGCTTATTTAACTTATACGCAGAGTAGTACATCATGAGAAATGCTGGACTGTCTGAAGCACAAGCTGGAATTAAGATTTCTGGGAGAAATATCAGTAACTTCAGATATGCAGATGACATACAGTGGAAGTGACAAATAGATTCAAGAGATTATATCTAAAAGAGTGACTGAAGAACCATGGATGGATGTTCGTGACATTGTACATTGTACATTGACACCACACTTACCACAGAAATGAAGAACTAAAGAGCCTCTTAATGAAAATGAAAGAGGAGAGTTAAAAAGTTGGCTTAAAGTTCAACATTCAGAAAACTAAGATCATGGCATCTGGTCCCATCACTTCATGGTGAATAGATGGGGAAATAATGGAATCAGTGAAAGACTGTACTTTTTTGGACTTCAGAATCACTGCAGATGGTGACTGCAGCCTTGAAATTAAAAGACCTTGCTCCTTGGAAGGAAAGTTATGACCAACCTAGACAGCATATGGTTCAGGATGGGGAACACAGGTATACCTGTGGCAGATTCATTTAGATATTTGGCAAAACCAATACAATATTATAAAGTTTAAAAAAAAAAAAAAAACACATTATTGGTCTTGGATATTCTGATTCCAGATTCAGAGCATTTCTAGAATATCCGAGTACAATATACACACGCTATGTAAAAGTGTTAGGGGACTTCCCTGGAGGTCCATGGGCTGACATTCCATGCTTCCACTGCAGGGGCATGGGTTCAGTCCCTAGTGGGGCAACTAGGATCCCACAGCCAAATTTTTTTTTTTTAAAACAAGCATCTCAAATAAATGACTTCAGCTTAAAAAAAAAAAAAAAGCAGAGACATTACTTTGCCAACAAAGGTCTGTCTAGTCAAAGCCATGGTTTGTCCAGTAGTCGTGTATGGATGTGAGAGTTTGACTATGAAGAAAGCTGAGCACTGAAGAATTGATGCTTTTGAACTGTGGTGTTGAAGAAGACTCTTGAGAGTCCCTCAGACTGCAAGGAGATCTAACCAGTCCATCCTAAAGTAAATCAGTCCCAACTATTCATTGGAAGGACTGATGCTGAAGCCCCAGTAATTTGGCCACCTTTTGCGAAGAAGTGAGTCATTTGAAAAGACCCTGATACTGGGAAAGATTGAAGGCAGTAGGAGAAGGGACAACAGAGGATGAGATGGTTGGATACCATCACTGACTCAATGGACATGAGTTTGAGTAAACTCCTCAAGTTGGTGATGGAACAGGAGGCCTCACATGTTGTAGTCCATAGGGTATGTGAGTGAACTGAACTGAAAGTCATGAATCATAATAAATACAGCAACTTGGAAGAATTTTAAAATAATTTTGTTAGTGAAAGAGAAACAGAAGACAGTACACATTTTTATTCCATTTACATTAATTTCTAATGTATACTTTTATAAATCCTATCAAAATATTAAAAAAGAAACCCTATCAGTTTTGCCTATAGAGTACTGCACTATAGCCTCAGGTGTTCTTAAGTGCTAGGAAGGAATAGAATCAGCTGGTGGAGAATTGCTACTACCTGAAAGTTTCTCAGAAGTCAGTTTAGAATTCGATTTTAAAAATCGAATTTTAGTCAGTTTTGAAATAGCTTTCACTTTTGAATTGCCACTGCTTCCATGACTTTCAAACCTTATCCAGCCACAAAGATTTGGCAAATTGTAATCCAAATAAACAATAAAACAAAACAAGTTTCAGCACTTAAGAGTACATTTAGCAGTGTAGAAGCCTAAACTAAGCTTATTGGGTTGGAGTGGTGTATCATCACCATGATTTTGTTAATTGAAACCCAGCACCAAAAAAATACATGAGGGAAATTTAGAATATATTTAGACATCATTTAAATATCTTTAAGAGTCCTGGGGAAAGAGAGAGAGATAAGAAAATAATCCAATTCAGCCAGAAATTATTCTGTTTTCAAATACATATTTTTAAAGAAGTCAGTGAAATAATGCAGGCCAAACATTGAGGAAATGGTAATGGAATTACTTAAAATAAAAGTAGAAGTATATCTATAGTTGAAAGTGGGTGATGCAAACTTAATTTTTAAAACTAATATTCACATTAAATTGTTTTTTAAATAATTTAACTGGTAATTAAGAGTTGGGCTTTCCTTGTGGTTCAGTGGTAGAGAACCTGCCTGCCAATGTAGGAGACACAGGTTTGATCCCCCTGTTGGGAGCTTCCTTGGAGAAGGAAATGACAACCCACTCCAATGTTGCCTGGGAAATCCCATGGACAGTGGAGCCTGGCAGGCTATAGTCCATGGGGTCACAAGAGTTGGACGTGACTTAGCAAGAGACCAACAGCACAACAACAGATTGAGAGTTAAGTGAAGGAATTAGCCATGCTTTGGGAGTGAAGTTTTAGATAAAATCAGTCAGAAGAAACAGGTCATCAAACATACTGAATTCAGAAAGTAGATTTTGAAGCCAACCCTTTTTGAAGATACTTGCTTGAAATAGCCATGCATGTCTAGAAAAAGAATAACTGAGAAAAGATATATTTTTGAGATCCAATATGAACATCTTAAGTTTTGTGTATTAATATACAAAAACAAACACAAGAGGCCTGGGGATCAGGTTTTAAAGAAATTAAGGTGTATATTAATGTTCTATTACTGAGTAACAAATTATCAGTAAATTAGTGGCTTAAAGTAACACCCATTTAATAACTCAGTTTGCATGTCAGAAATCCAGGTGGGCTTGAGAGTTTTCTGCTCAAAATCTCATAAGATCAAAAGCAGGGTCTCAACCAGGCTGGATTCTTATCTGGAGTATACAGAGAAATTGATTGCAAACTTATTCCAGTTATTGGTAAGATCCAGTTCTTTGGGGTTTACTGAAGGCTCCATTTCTTAGTTGCTTTTAACATGGTGTGCAGTTAGCCTCTAAATGCTATCAGTCCCAGTTCTTTTTCATAGAGGCTCCTCCACCTTTAAAGCCAAACAACAGCTTAGTGAAGCATTCTTGTACCTTGACTGTATTTAACCTTTCCTTCTGCCAACAGGTGTAGGTAGTTCTCTGCTTTTAAGAGCCCTCATGATTAGCTCAAGCCTACCATAGACTCTGCTTTTTTTAAAGGTCAACTGTGGAATGTAA
This sequence comes from Bos indicus, assembly GCF_029378745.1. Taxonomy (NCBI): domain Eukaryota; kingdom Metazoa; phylum Chordata; class Mammalia; order Artiodactyla; family Bovidae; genus Bos; species Bos indicus. The sequence goes on along the minus strand of NC_091760.1, from coordinate 31,287,356 downwards.
CATAATCATGAAAGCAGTATCTCCTCATGCTATCAGTGTCTAGGGATTAGGGTTTGGTATCTTTAGAAGACATTTTACAAATAAGGTGTTCTAGGGAGGTAGGAACTGGGCTTGGAAGCTGAATTAGTATCATTCATCAATACCAACAGTCTTAACCTAGAGTACAATTTAGAATCAATCACTACTGCTGCTTGAGTTCTTTCTTAGAACAATGAAATTAGAATTTCTGAGGGTGGAGACTAGCTATCAGCACAAAGCTTTCCAATCACCCTAATGTGATGACGGTATCAGCAGTTGCAGGTTAACTTACTTAGGGTGATATATGGAGCAGCAAAAACAAACAGTTTGAACTAACACCAGATTTTCTCAATCTCATATGACTTTAACTGATGATTTCCCAGTGTCTCTTTCTAATTTCAAAGATCCTGAGTGTTCTAATTAGGTTGAATATTTGCGTGCCCATTATGGCCCACATATGAACAGTGCACATGTGCACATAGGAATCACCCTACAGATGGACAATTAGGTCTTGCCAAATTTGGAAAATCATTTAAAAACATTCAAAACCTGCTGAAGCATTAAATCACATTCAAAGGTGGTTTATGCAGCAGGAATATCAGGTTTCTGTGTGAGACAGTAGACCCATTAAATATATCTAGAAAGCCTGTAAACATTAGGAATATTATTCGATATTTTAGAAAGGTAAATGCAAACTTTGGAAAACTGAAAATCTTTCTAGCTTAAATTTTTCTATAATTATATTTACATAAAGTCAGAGATTATTGTAATAACTAAATAATTCCAAATTATTCCCTAAATATAGTGAAGCTCATCTGATCATTCATAAATAATGCATTTATTTCAAAATGATCAATTTATAAGGAAACATCTGAAAGCACCACTAACAATGTCCATAACATAAAAAAATAAATATATTGACTATATTAAAATATTTACATCCTTGTTACATTTGAATCTGAATATATGTCCCACATTACAAATATATAACTAACCTGTTCAAACTGTGAAATATTATTCTAAGCTTCTGAAAAATTAAAAGACAATTATTATGCTTAAGGACCTCAGCAATCCAATGTGGGAGGCAGAAATACTAATGAACAATGACACTAATAGTAAGCATACTTAAGTGAGTGATATTGGTTGAAAGGTTCGAAAACATTAACTAATTGAATCCTTATGCTCCTCTGTGGCATTGATGCTTTTGTTTTTCAAATCTCATTTCATAAGAAAATGAAGTCCAGAGAGTTCCAATAACATGGCTAAGATTATATTTTTTTAGACACAGTGGGAGTAGGATTTTCAATCAGGTGGTAAAGCTGCAGAAAGCATACATATAGCCACTTTGCTCTACAGACTCCCAGAGCAGTAGGACTACTTCTAACAAAGTAGTTAGAAGTAGTCCAAAACTACAATTTGGACCAAAATGCATGAAGGCTACATGCAAGTGTGAATTACTTATTTAGATCTGAGATGTGACATTTAAACTGAAGGTAGAATTTCATCAGTTATAAAATTTAAGGAGGGAGAGGATTCAAGACATTGGAAGTATCATGAAGTCTTAATTAGTAGTTTGAAGCACTGAGACTGCATTGTTATATTTCTTTTAGAAATCTCAAAGGGGTGTTCATTATCTGCTTCCTTCATTATATCATCTTGTTGTTGTCTAGTTGCTAAGTTGTGTCTGACTCTTTTGTGACCCCATATAGCCTGCCAGGCCCCTCTGTCCATGGGATTTCCCAGGCAAGAATACTGGAGTAGGTTGCTTTTTCCTTCTCCAGGGGATCTTTCTGATCCAAGGATTAAACCTGGGTCTCCTACATTGGCAGGCAGATTCTTTACCACTGAGCCATTCTTAATATAGTTTAATTTGACTTTTAACAATTCTATATAAACATTTCCTCTGCATTATCTTTCTCCACTTTATTAAAATCATTGGGTAAAATTGCATAAATGTTATTGTCCAATTACTTGACACAGGAATCATATATATTTACATACCTATCATAAGCATACAAGGAAACTAAATGCCATAATTTAGAAAACATTTCAACATTTAGAGTTACTAATTATTACCTTATTCTGATGACTTCTTTTAGAATGGAAGTTTCTTGATATAATAAAGGGCATACATATACACTACAACTAACAACTACCTAGTGGTAAGCTATTGAACACTTCCCATTATAATTGGAAACAGTAAGTATGTTAACTTTTACCACTTCTATTCAAAATTTTACTGGAGTATCTAGTCAGTGTAATGACAAAAAAAAAGCATAAGGATTCAATGAGGTATTGTCTGGCCCTTCCCATTCAAAGGATTGTGTTTTGAACTGAGCTATTGTGTCCTCATATACCAGACCACCTGATCTGCCTCTTGAGAAACCTGTATGCAGATCAGGAAGCAACAGTTAGAACTGGATATGGAACAACAGACTGGTTCCAAATAGGAAAAGGAGGACGTCAAGGCTGTATACTGTCACCCTGCTTATTTAACTTCTATGCAGAGTACATCATGAGAAACGCTGGACTGGAAGAAACACAAGCTGGAATCAAGATTGCCAGAAGAAATATCAATAACCTCAGATATGCAGATGACACCACCCTTATGGCAGAAAGTGAAGAGGAACTCAAAAGCCTCTTGATGAAAGTGAAAGTGGAGAGTGAAAAAGTTGGCTTAAAGCTCAACATTCAGAAAACAAAGATCATGGCATCCGGTCCCATCACTTCATGGCAAATAGATGGGGAAACAGTGGAGACAGTGTCAGACTTTATTTTTCTGGGCTCCAAAATCACTGCAGATGGTGATTGCAGCCATGGAATTAAAAGACGCTTCCTCCTTGGAAGGAAAGTTATGACTAACCTAGATAGGATATTCAAATCAGAGACATTACCTTGCCAACAAAGGTTCATCTAGTCAAGGCTATGGTTTTTCCAGTGGTCATGTATGGATGTGAGAGTTGGACTGTGAAGAAGGCTGAGCACGAAAGAATTGATGCTTTTGAACTGTGGTGTTGGAGAAGACTCTTGAGAGTCCCTTGGACTGCAAGGAGATCCAACCAGTCCATTCTGAAGGGATCAGCCCTGGGATTTCTTTGGAAGGAATGATGCTAAAGCTGAAACTCAAGTACTTTAGCCACCTCATGCAAAGAGTTGACTCATTGGAAAAGACTCTGATTCTGGGAGGGATTGGGGGCAGGAGGAGAAGGGGACGACAGAGGATGAGATGGCTGGATGGCATCATTGACTCGATGGACGTGAGTCTCAGTGAACTCCGGCAGTTGGTGATGGACAGGGAGGCCTGGCGTGCTGCGATTCATGGGGTCGCAAAGAGTCGGACACGACTGAGCGACTGATATGATCTGATCTGCTCTGATTGTGTCCTCTAGAACAAGATTGCACCATGCTGGAAAGTGGGGTTGGGGTGACAATAAGTAAAACTGATATGAAATTTCTTACTATTTTCAGTGTGGTTTTTCCTTGCGTGGGTATTCACTTGGCTGCTGTAGACCTTTTAGTTTTTTCTAGAGTTCTTATAAAATAACTTTAGTCTCTAGTTTAGTAGTTTCTGTTTATCTGTTTGGTTTCAGTTCAGTATTTCTGAACTTAGAGCTTCCTAATCCACCATTTAGCTAATCTAACACTGAAAGTGAAAGTGAAGTCGCTCAGTCGTGTCCGACTCTGCGATCCCATGGGCAGTTGCCTGCACCAGGCTCCTCCATCAATGGGATGTTCTAGGCAAGAGTACCGGAGTGGGTTGCCATTTCCTTCTCCAGGGAATCTTCCCGACCCAGGGATCGAATCCAGGTCTCCCTTATTGTAGACAGACACTTTACCATCTGAGCCACGTAACACTAGAAACCTAAAACTTCCTGATATGGTTTGTTTCTTAGCAAATTTTGAGAATTATTTAAAAGAATTAATACTAATGATATTCTATTTAATATAAATCAGGAACTAGACTAACATTACCAATTTTGTTAATCCTTCAATTCTCAGATGAAGAAAAGGTAGAAGTGCAAATAATTAAAGCAATATTTTTTCTAGTATTAACTTTCTCTGTTACTAACTGTACAATATTGGGGATTTTTCTTTGTGTATATTTCATAGAATCATTTTATTAATGCCATGATTATTGAATTTTAAGTTCAGTTTCTATAATATCACTATTGTTTAATACTTTGAAATTGCTACTGTTATTTTTATGTGAGTATACTAAAAGATCCATATTTTATAGTGAATTGGCTCCACAGTATGGATTTTTACTATACCGTATTTTGGGCCAATATTTAACATGATGTTGTAGCATAATATTACTCTCTAAGATAGTAAAGCAATATTAATGTGGTATGATCTGGCAGCCATGTTGATGTCAAACACTGGTAAACATAGCCCTCAATTTTTAATTTCCACTTGTATAGCTTCAACAAAAAATTATGATGAAAGAATTATGATGAAAGAAGTTACAAAAGTATTTTTTTAGTGGGGAAGAAGCTGGAAAGGAGAACGGTGAAAATTTATTTAGAATATTATGACTTATACAGGTATATTTTCTGAGAACTTCCTAGAAAAAGAAAGAAATATTATGATCAACATTGTCATTTTAATTTTTTCTAAGCTACATTTTTTCCTACAAGCAAGCTATAATTCTGTCAGGCAGAAAAGAAAATATGTTGAATAGTTTTATTACATTTTGCATGAATATACTCCATGTATTTTCCAGATCTCTGTGCATACAAAATGCAAAGAAAATTTTAAAAGATAAAACAGACAAATACAAACATATTTAATTCATACATTCTTGAAGTGGAAATAAATTTTGGATAAATGAGCAAACTATAGTACTTGCTACTAACTCATCTATTTTAACATATTCTGAAGTTCTAAACTTGAATGTTTTCTATATTCTAGATGTGTAAATATTCAAGTCAAATAAATACACAAACACAAATCTTTTAAAATCTACTCTTATATGCAATACTACACATTTGGCATTTGAAATTAAAATGATTCAAATTAATCAAGTTGTTACTGTTCATTGTTGCTGTTCAGTCACCCAGTTGTGTCCAACTCTTTGTGACCCCATGGACTGCAGCACACCAGGCCTCTCTGTCCATCACCATCTCCTAAAGTTTGCTCAAATTCATGTCCAGTGCACTGGTGATGCCATTCAGCCATCTCATCCTCTCATGCCCCAGTCTCCTTCAGGCCTCAATCTTTCCCTGCATCAGAGACATTTCCAATGAGTCAGCTGTTGGAACTAAATGACCAAAATACTGGAGTTTCAGTTTCAGCATCAGTATTTCCATGGAGTATTCCTTGATTTACTGAGCATGGCCCTGCTAATCAGAACAAGACCCAGTTTCCCCCACAGTCAGTCTCTCCCATCAGGAAGATTCCATAAGCCTCTTATCCTTATGTCTCAGAAAGCAGATAGAATGAAAACCACAATCACAGAAAACTAACTAAACTGATCACATGGATGACAGCTTTGTCTAACTCAATGAAACTATGAGCCATGATATGTAGAGCCACCCAAGATGGACGGTCGGTGGTGGGGAGTTCTGACAAAACATGGTCTACTTGAGAAGGGAATGGGAAATCATTTCAAAATTCTTGAGAACCCCAATATATAGTATGCAAAGGCAGGAAGATATGACACTGAAAGATGAACACCCCAGGTCAGTAGGTACCCAATATGCTAATGGAGAAGAGTGGAGAAATAACTCCAGAAAGAATGAAGAGACAAAGCCAAAGCAAAACCAACACCCAGTTGTGGATGTGACTGGTGGTGGAAGTAAAGTCCAATGATGTAAAGAATAATATTGCATAGGAAATGGAAATGAATCAAGGTAAATCAGAAGTGGTCAAATAGGAGATGGCAAGAGTGAACATCAACATTTTCGGGATCAGCAAACTAAAATGGACTGACATGGGTGAATTTAACTCAGATGACCATTATATCTACTACTGTGGGTAAGAATCCCTTAGAATAAATGGATTAGCCCTCATAGTCAACAAAAGAGTCTGAAATGAAGTTCTTGGGTGCAATCTCAAAAACGACAGAATGATTTGTGTTCGTTTCCAAGGCAAACCATTCAATATCACAGTGATCTAAGTCTATGAGTGAATCTGTAATGCTGAAGAAGCTGAAGTTGAATGGTTCTATGAGGACATTCAAGACCTTCTAGAACCAACATTCAAAAAATGTCCTTTTCAGTATAGGAGATTGGAATGCAAAAGTAGGAACTCAAGAGATACCTGGCTGCTGCTGCTGCTAAGTCGCTTCAGTTGTGTCTGACTCTCTGTGACCCCATAGATGGCAGCCCACCAGGCTCCCCCATCCCTGGGATTCTCCAGGCAAGAACACTGGAGTGGGTTGCCATTTACTTCTCCAATGCATGAAAATGAAAAGTGAAAGTCAAGTTGCTCAGTCGTGTCTGACTCTTAGCGACCCCATGGACTGTAGCCCACCAGGCTCCTCCATCCATGGGATTTTCCAGGCAAGAGTACTGGAGTGGGGTGCCATTGCCTTCTCCAAGAGATACCTGGAGTAACAGGCAAATTTGGCCTTGGAGTACAGAATGAAGCAGGGCAAAGGCTAACAGAATTACACACTTGTCATAGCAAACACACTCTTCCAACAACACAAGAGAAGACTCTACATATGGACATCACCAGATGGTCAATACCGAAATCAGATTGATTATATCCTTTGCAGTCAAAATGGAGAAACTCTATACAGTCAGCAAAAACAAGACCAGGAGCTAGCTGTGGCTCAGATCATGGACTCTTTATTGGCAAATTCAGACTTAAATTGAAGAAAGTAGGGAAAAACACTAGACCATTCAGGTATGACCTAATCAAATCCCTTATGATTATACAGTGTAAGTGACAAATAGATTCAAGGAATTAGTTCTGATAGACAGAATGCCTGAAGAACTATGGACAGAGGTTCGTGGCATTATACAGGAGGCAATGATCAAGACCATCCACAAGAAAAAGAAATACAAAAAGGCAAAATGATTGTCTGACGAGGCCTTACAAATAGCTAAGAAAAGAAGAGAAGCTAAAGGCAAAGGAGAAGAGGAAGGATACCTCCATTTGAATGCAGAGTTCCAAAGAATAGAAGGAGAGATAAGAAAGCCTTCTTCAGTGATCTATGCAAAGAAACAGAGGAAATCCATAGAATGGGAAAGACTAGATACGTCTTCATAAAATTAGAGATACCAAGGGAATATATCATTCAAAGATGGGCACAATAAAGAACAGAAATGGTATGGACCTAACAGAAACAGAAGATATTAAGGAGAGGTGACAAGAATACACAGAAAAAGTATACAAAAAAGATATTCATGACCCAGATCACCACGATGGTGTGATCACTCACCTAGAGCCAGACATCCTAGAATGTGAAGTCAAATGGGCCTTATGAGCAAAGCTAGTGGACATGATGATATTCCAGTGGAGCTATTTCAAATCCTGAAAGATGATGCTGTGAAAGTGCTGCACTCAATATACCAGCAAATTTGGAAAACTCAACAGTGGCCACAGAACTGGAAAAGGTCAGTTTTCATTCCAATCTCAAAGAAAGGCAATGCCAGGGGTGTTCAAACTACTGTAAAACTGCAGTCATCTTACACACTAGCAGTGTAATGCTCAAAGTTCTCCAAACCAGGCTTCAACAGTACATGAACTGAGAACTTCCAGATGTTCAAGCTGGATTTAGAAATGTCAGAGGAACTGGATATCAAATTGTCAACATCCATTGGATCATTGAAAAACCAAGAGAGTGCCAGAAAAACATCTACTTCTGCTTTATTGGCTACACCAAACCTTTTGACTATATGGATCACAACATATTGTGGAAAATTCTTCAAGAGATGGGAATACTAGACCACCTTAACTGCCTTCTGATTATCTGTATGCAGGTCAAAAACAACAGTTAGAACTGGACATGGAACAACAGACTGGTCCTAAATCAGGAAAGGAATATGTCAAGGCTGTATGTTGTCACCCTGCTTATTTAACTTATATGCAGAGTACATCATGCAATATGTGTGGCTCAATGAATCACAAGCTGGAATCAAGATTGCTGGGAGAAATATCAATAACTCAGATATGCAGACACCTCAGATATGGCAGAAAGTGAGAGAAACTAAAGAGCCTCTGGATGAAAGTGAAAGAGGAGAGTGAAAAAGTTGGCTTAAAACTCAATACTCAGAAAACTAATTATCATGGCATCTGGTCCCTTCACTTCATGGCAAATAAATGGGGAAACAGTGGAAACAGTGACAGACCTTAAATTTGGGGGATCGAAAATCACTGCAGATGGTGACTGCAACAATGAAATTAAAAGACGCTTGCTCCTTGGAAGAAAAGTTATGACCAACCTAGACAGCATATTAAAAATTAGAGACATTACTTTGCTGATAAAATTCCATCTAGTCAAAGCTGTGGTTTTTCCAGTAGTCATGTATGGATGTGAGAGTTGGACTATATAGAAAGCTGAGTGCTGAAGAACTGATGCTTTCAGACTGTGGTATTGAAGAAGACTCTTGAGAGTCCCTTGGACTGCAAGGATATTCAACCAGTCAATCATAAAGGAAATTGATCCTGAATATTCTTTGGAAGGACTGATGCTGAAACTCCAATATTTTGGCCACCTGATGTGAAGAACAGACTCTAGGGAAAATACCCTGATTCTGGGAAAAACTGAAGGCAGGAGGAGAAGGGGACGACAGAGGATGATATGGACATGAGTTTGAGTAAGGTCTGGGAGTTGGTGATGGACAGGGAAGCCTGGTGTGCTGCAGTCTGTGTGGTCACAAAGAGTCAGACACGACTGAGCAACTGAATTGAACAGCTTCAGCATCAGTCTTTCCAATGAGTATTCAGAATTGATTTACCTTAAGATTTACTGGTTTGACCTCCTTGCTGTCCAAGAGACTTTCAGGAGTCTTCTTCAGCACCACAATTACAAGGCATCAATTCTTTGGTGCTCTGCCTTCTTTACAGTCCAGCTGTCACAATCATACATGACCACGGAGAAGACCATTGTCTTGACCCTTCGGATCTTTGTTGTCAGAGTAATGTCTCTGCTTTTAAACACACTGTCTAGGTTTGTCATAGCTTTCCTGCCAAAAAGCAAACATCTTCTGTTTTCATGGCTGCAGTCATCATCTGCAGTGATTTTAGAGCCCAAGAAGAGGAAATCTGTCACTAATTCTTCCTTTACCTTCTCTATTTGCCATGAAGTAATGGGGCCAGATGCCAAGATCTTTGTTTTTTTAAATATTTAGCTTTAAGCTCACTCTTTCACTTTCCTACTTCACCCTTATCAAGAGGTTCCTTAGTTCCTCTTCATTCTCTGCCACTAGGGTGGTATCATCTGCATATCTGAGGTTGTTGATTCTTCTCCTGTGTAAATTAATCCCTTGGTGATTCAAGGGATTAAATCTGGTAGCTAGAGTACCTGAAGAATTATGGATGGAAGTCTGTAATATCGTGTAGGAGGCAGTAAACACAACCATCCCAAAAGAAAAAGAAAAGTAAGAAGGCAAAGAGGTTATCTGAAGAGGCCTTATAAATATCTAAATAAAGAAGAGAAGTAAAAAGCAATGGAGAAATGGAAAGGTATATCCAACTAAACACAGAATTCCAAAGAACAGCACAGAGAGAAAAGAAGGCCTTCTTCAATGAACAGTTTATAAAACTAGAAGAAAACAGCAGAAGGGGAAAACTAGAAGAAAATAGCAGAAGGGGAAAGATTAGAGATCTATTAAGGAAAATTGGAGCTATCAGGGGAACATTTTTCCCAAAGATGGGCACAATAAAGGAAATAAATGGTAGAGACCTAGTAGATGTTGAAGAGATCAAGAAGAGATGGAAAGAATGTGGAAGAACTGTATAAAAAAGATATAAATTAACCAGATTGTTTGATGGTGTTGTCAGCCACCCAGAGCCAGACATTCTGGAGAGGAAAATCAAGAGGGCCTTAGGAAACAGTGCTATTAATAAAGCTAGTGGATGCAACAGAATTCCAGTAGAACTATTTATAACCCCCAAGGATCACATCATCAGTGTGTTGCATTCATTATTTCAGCAACCCTGGAAGACCCAGCAGTGGCCACATGACTGGAAAATGTCAGTCTTCATCCCAATTCCAAGAAGGTCAGTACTAAAGAATGTGCTAACCATTGGGAAGTTGCGCTCATCCCCGATCCTACAAAGGTCATGACTAAAATCTTGCAGATAGGCTTCAGCATTATGTGAACCAAAAACTTCCAGATTTCCAAGCTAGGTTCAGAAAAGGAGGAGGTACCAGAGATCGAATTGCCAGCATTCACTGGATCATAGAGAAAGCTAGGGAATTCCAGTGATTATACAGTGGAAGTGAGAAATAGATTTAAGGGACTAGATCTAATAGACAGAGTGCCTGATGAACTATGGATGAGGTTAATGATATTGTACAGGAGAAAGGGCTCAAGACAATCACCCCCCAAAAAAAAGAAATGCAAAAAGGCAAAATAGCTGTGCAAAGAAGAGAAGTGAAAGGCAAAGGAGAAAAGAAAAGATATATCCATTTGAATGCAGAATTCCAAAGAATAGCAAGGAGAGATAAGAAAGCCTTCCTCAGTGATCAATGCAAAGAAATAGAGGAAAACAATAGAATGGGAAAGACTAGAGATCACTTCAAGAAAATTAGAGATAGCAAGGGAACATTTCATGCAAAGATGCACTTAATAAAGGACATAAATTGTAAGGACCTAACAGAAGCAGAAGATATTAAGAAGAGGTGGCAAGAATACATAGAACTACAAAAAAGTTCTTCATGACCCAGATAATCACAATGGTGTGATCACTCACCTAGAACCAGACATCCTGGAATGTGAAATGAAATGGGCCTTAGGAAAAATCACTATTAACAAAGCTAGTGGAGGTGATGGAATTCCAGTTGAGCTCTTTCAAATGCTGAAAGATGATGCTGTGAAAGTGCTGCACTCAATATGTCCGCAAATTTGGAAAACTCAGCAGTGGCCACAGGACTGGAAAAAGTCAGTTTTCATTCCAATCCCCAAAAAAGGCAATGCCAAAGAATGCTCAAACTACCACACAATTGCACTCATCTCACACACTAGTAAAGTAATGCTCAAAATTCTCCAAGCCAGACTTCAGCAATAAGTGAATGGTGAAACTCCAGATGTTCAAGCTGGTTTCAGAAAAGGCAGAGGAACCAGAGATCAAATTGCCAACATCTGCTGGATCATTGAAAAAGCAAGAGAGTTCCAGAAAAACATCTGTTTCTGCTTTATTGACTATGCCAAAGCCTTTGACTGTGTGAATCACAAGAAACTGTGGAAAATTCTGAAACAGATGGGAATACCAGATCACCTGACCTGCTTCTTGAGAAACCTGTATACAGGTCAGGACGTAACATTTAGAACTGGACATGGAACAACAGACTGGTTCCAAATAGGAAAAGGAGTACATCAAGGCTGTATATTGTCACCCTGCTTATTTAACTTATCTGCAGAATTCATCATGAGAAACGCTGGGCTGGAGGAAGCACAAGCTGGAATCAAGATTGCCAGAAGAAATATCAATAACTTCAGATATGTAGATGACACCAGCCTAATGGCAGAAAGTGAAGAAGAGCTAAAGAGGCTCTTGATGAAAGTGAAAGAGGAGAGTGAAAATTTGGCTTAAAGCTCAGCATTCAGAAAACTAAAATCATGGCATCCAGTCCTATCGCTTCATGGCAAATAGATTGGGAAAGAGTGGAAACCGTGGCTGACCTTATTTTTCTGGGCTCCAAAATCACTGTAAATGGTGATTGCAGCCATGAAATTAAAAGATTCTTACTCCTTGGAAGGAAAGTTATCACCAACCTAGACAGCATATTAAAAAGCAGAGACATTACTTTGTCACCCAAGGTCCATCTAGTCAAGGCTATGTTTTTTCCAGTGGTCATGTATGGATGTGAGAGTTGGACTATAAAGAAAGCTGAATGCCAAAGAACTGATGCTTTTGAACTGTGGTGTTGGAGAAGACTCTTAAGAGTCCCTTGGACTGCAACGAGATCCAACCAGTCCATCCTAAAGGAGATCAGTCCTGGGTGTTCATTGGTAGGACTGATGTTGAAGCTGAAACTCCAATACTTTGGCCACCTGATGTGAACAACTGACTCATTTGAAAAGACCCTGATGCTGGGAAAGATTGAGGGGGTAGGAGGAGAAGGAGACAACAGAGGATGAGATGGTGTCACCAACTCAATGGACATGGGTTTGAGTGAACTCAGGGAGTTGGTGATGGACAGGGAGGCCTTGTGTGCTGTGGTTCATGGGGTCTCAAAGAGCTGTACATGATTGAGCCACTAAACTGAACTGAACTGAACCGAGGGAATTCCAGAAATAAATCTACCTCTGTTACATTGACTACACCAAAGCCTTTGATTGTGTGCATCATAACAGACTGTGTAAAGCTCTTGAAGAGATAGGAATACCAGACCATCTTACCTTTCTCCTGAGAAACCTGCATGCGGTTCAATAAGCAAAAGTCAGAACCCTGTATGGAAGAATTGGTTGGTTCAAGATTGAGAAAGCAGTTGTCTGGGCTGTCTGCTGTTACCCTGTTTGTTTAATCTATATGCTGAGCACACCATAAGAGATGCCAGGCTGGATGAGTTACAAGCAATTAACATATATAATACCTCTGTTTCTATCTGAAACTTTTATTAAATAAATAATTGCTTAAAACTGTTCAGATAAACAGATAATACCATTTTTATCTTGGCTGAACTTTATGAATGCTATTAAAATCAATTCAAGTTCTAAATGGAGTTAATTATGACACTGAGTCATAATGGCATTTCTTTTTGTAAGATGGCAGAGAAGAAATGTTGTTAATTATAGAGAAGTGAAAAACTTCACAGTAGTTGTTAAGAGTTAAAAGTACCCTTTAAAACTACAGTCCGATTTTCTCTTGGCTCAAAAGTTTAAAGTGACTCTCCTAAACTTCTCAAGGTGTCATTGAATACTGGATTAGAGTCCAGCATTTTTCTTTTTTCACCAAAATATTTTGTCTTTAAGTGATATGCTTCTTTTACTTCCTCCAAATATTTTTATGAAATTATTGGATAATGGATATTCTTGATATGTAGGCAAACAGTTAAAGATGAACCACTTACCAGCTTTATTATTTGATTTTTCCTTCTTAAAAGCAGCCAAAGAAGAATCGGTCCCCATGAGTCTATTTAGTCTACCTATGTCAAGGAGACAAAAGATCCCTAAGTGACAATGATCAATTCAAGATTTTCATTTTATCATCTTACTTGATTTTAAGCAGTATTTGAAACAATTGATTACTCCTACTTTCCACTAAGTTTCCGTTTACTTCACTGTTCATTCTTTATATTTCTAATTTCCTGAATCATCCTCCTTGTTTCAAAGCCTAAATGATAGAAAACTTCACAGTGTAGCTTTCTAGCACTTTGATTTTTCATCTATGGTCTACTGAAATATTCAAGTCTTATGAATTTAATTAGCATGTATTCACTAATTCCCAAATCTTTTTCTCAACCCTCAGTTACCAATTTTAGGTGCTTTTGTGTAATTACCTATAATACACAGCTTACATTAATAATACAGATGGATCTACTCTTAAAAGATAGCTTGAACTTAACTATATGGCACCATGCATAGGTATAATCCTTGCCCAGGCCCTCATTTCCTTTGATCTAAAGTCCATATCTTCTTTTTGCTATTCAGTACTCTCGTAACTAGTCTCCTACTTGCACTAACAACTCCATGTTGTCTATTCTCCATTAATCAGCTAGAATACTATAAATCACAAATGATATTGTTTCCTGCTTAATGTATTCTAGCGGGTTCCTACACTAGAAACCCACTAGAAAGTTAGAACAAAATTAAAAGTACAATCAAGCTGTAGATACTATGGTCTCACAGTTTCATATTGCTACTGTAACAAATGAGTTTGAGCAAACTCCATGAAATACTGAAGGACAGGGAAGCCTGGTGTGCTGTAGTTTATGGGGTCACAAACAGTTGGACACAATTGAGCAACTAAACAACAACTGTAACAAAGGGCCGCAGATTTATTGGCTTAAAACAATACAAATTTGTTATTTTGTAGTCCTGGAGATTAGAAGTCCAAATCGGGTCATGGGTAAAATCAAGTGGTCTGGAGTGTTGTGTTACTTCTGGACACTATAGGGAAGGATTTATATTTTTGTTGGTTTACTTTCTCTCAAGAAAAACCCTTGGGAGTCCCTTGGACAGCAAGGAGATCAAACCAGTCAGTCCTAAAGGAAATCAACTCTGAATATTCACTGGAAGGACTGATGCTGAAGCTGAAGCTCCAGTACTTTGGCCACCTCATGTGAAGGGCTAACTCATTGGAAAGGACCCTGATGCTGGAAAAGATTGAAGGCAAAAGGAGAAGGGGGAGGGCAAAGGGTTAGATGATTAGATAGCATCACCAACTCAATGGGCATGAATTTGAGCAAACTCTGGAAGGTAGTGGAGCTGGCATACTACCGTCCATGGGTTTGCAAAGAGTTTGGACATAACTTAGGGGCTGAACAACAACTTTCTTTCAGCTTCCCACATTTCTTGACTTATAGCCACCCTTCATCTTTAAAACCAACAATGGCTAGTTGAGTATTTCTTATTTGTATCACTGACACTAACACTTCTGCCTCACTCTTAATAAGTATCTTTGTGATTACAGTTGGCTTGGGTCTGGTGCACTGGGATGACCCAGAGGGATGGTACGGGGAGGGAGGAGGGAGGGGATTCAGGATGGGGAACACGTGTACACCCGTGGTGGATTCATGTTGACGTATGGCAAAACCAATACAATATTGTAACTAATTAGCCTGTAATTAAAATAAATAAATTTAAATAAAAAAAGGGAAAAAATAAAAGACATATATGTAGCACTATAAAAAAAAAGAATGAGCAATAATAGAAATTTTAGAGTCATTGAAATCAGTATTTTCAAAATGTTCACAGATACAGTATCACTCATCACTTAAAATTGATTATGAAAAACAACCTATAATTTTTGATGTATATTTGACTAAGACCATGATTATGGAAGTTAAAATATATATTCACTTAAAGGAGAATTCTGAGAAGATGGCAAAGTAGGAAGCCTGAGGAAACTGTTTCCCTACTGGACAATTGCAATGGCAAAATCTCTCTGATGTAATTATTTTCAAACTCAAAAGCCTAGTGAAGGTTTCCAACTTCCCCAAAAAAGACGTGAATGGTAAACTGTGCTTAATTTTGGTCAATTTTAGCTCTTAGCATAGTAGGAATTATCTATGTCCCACCCCCAGACCTGTGACAGGCATCTATCTGTTCACTGGTCACTGGAGAGATCAGTGCAGGAGCCAAGATAGGTGAAAAGGACCTTGTCCTCCAAATATCTAGTCAGTGCTCTCATAACTGATTCCTGCTTCTGATCACAGAAATGCCAACAAAAGGCTCAGTAGCCGTTGTTCTGCTTCCCTACACTGTGGCAGGTTCCTCCTTCTTTAGCTAAAGTGATTCCCAGGCAACCGAAATGGTCACTGCTCTTTCCTGCCCTTCATTTTTCTTTCTTCTTTCAGAAAGCCAGAGATTCAAAAGCAACTGCCTATACTGGGAAAATAAAAAGTGACCATACATGCTCAGGAAAAGGTGAAGACTCAGCAAAGACCAGAAAATACCTTAAATTTACACCTCAAGTTGAGACTAGAAATAGCCTATAACAAAAAAGAAAAAAACTGGGCAAAGGGGAGAGTCTGATTATCAGAGTTATCAGATTTAAATGTCCAGTTTTGTACAACATCAACAAAAATCACAAGGAATTCAAAGAAATGAGAAGGCAAAAATCAACAGAAACTTCCCCTGGAAAAGATCTGATAACATATATACTAGACAAGAAATTTAAAATGACTGTCTTAGATATGCTGAAAGAACTAAGGGAAGATGAAGAGAAAATCAAGAAATCAATGTGCTAACAAAATAAAAATATCAATAGAGAAATAGAAACCCTAAATATAGAAAACAAAAAGAAATTCTGGAGCTGAAAATTACTATAATTGAAATTTTAAAAATTACTAGAAGAATTCAAAGACTCAGTTGAGCAGGAAGAAGAAATAATTCACAAGGTTGAAGATAGGACGAAGGAAATTGTTGAGTCTGAGGAACAACAACAACAACAAAACCTAATTCAAATATAAGCAAAAGAGGTGAATAGACATGTCTCCAAAAAGAAATAGAAATGACCAGTAGCATGTGAAAAGATGCTTAAAATCTCTAATCATTAGGGAAATGAAAATGAAAACTACAGTGACATAGCATTTCACTCCTATTAGGAAGGCCACTATCAAAAAAAAAGAAAAGAAAACTATGAGATTTTGGAACTCTTGTGCACTGTCGGTTGAAATGCAAAATGGTATAATTTTTTTTTTTAATTAAAGTAGAACTAACAAATGATCCAGCAATTCCACTTCTTCTTATATAACCAAAAGAATTGAAAGCAAGTTCTCTAAGAGATATTTGTATATCCATGTTCACAGAATTTACAATAGCTCTAATGTGGCAGTAACCCTGTGTTCACCGATGGATGAAACGATAAGCAAAAGGTGGTACGTACATACAATGGATACATACAACATACAGTGGAATGTTAGGTAGCCCTAACAAGAAAGGAAATTCTGACATATGCAATTACATGGATGAACCCCGAGGATGCACGAAGTGAAATGATAGTCATAAAAAGATAGATACTGTACAAGTCTATCTATATGAAGTATTTAGAGTGGTCAAAAATCATAGAGACAGAAAGTAGAACGGTGGTTGCTAGGGAGCAAAGGAGAGTATTAACTCTTTAAGTTTAAAGATATCATCTTTAAGTTTCAGGTTTATAATACTAATATTTTACAATATGAAAAGAATTTATGGAGATGGATGTGGTAATGGTTATATCATGTTTTGAATGTATGTATATGCTTGAAAATGTTTAAGATTTTAAATTCTATGTTTCTTCATCTTACTATAGGTGAACATATAAATAGATAGATGTGTGTATATATGTGTATATTCATTGACACTAAAAACACACTGGATAAGTTAAAACACATACAAGTGAATGTATACTTATATTTCCCTTGCTAATCAAAGTTTCCCTACCTGTTATTCCTAGGTAATAAGACATTCTTTACCTAGATGAACGGCTCTCACCCGCCTTATCTCCAGAAGTTGCATACAAATAGAAAGCCAAACCTCAAACCCCACTGTCATTATCCCTTAGAGTTAAATTCTAGAATGCTTCAGGAGGCCAATAAAGCCTGAGGAGATACAGACTACCAAAAACAAAAACAAAAAAATTGCAAGACATGACTAATTCATAGGAGGTCATTTATGAAGAATATTTGTGGATATGTAGTCAAGCAATGGTTGACCACAAGGTGAAAAAAAAAATATTTTGGCTGAATATATTGATTTATTTCAGTAATTCTCATTCAGAGGTGATTTTGTCCTCAAGGAGACTTTCAGTAAATTCTGGAAGCATTTTTGTTTGTCAAAACTAGGGGAGTTTATAATTGTCATCCAGTGGATAGAAGCCAGTCATGCAGCTAAATATCGTATAAGGAACAAGGCTGATGACCTACAATAAAGAATTTTCTAGCCCCAAGTGTCAAATGTGCCCAGATTAAGGAAATGTGATATAGATGTGTTTGTTACACAATTTAGATTTAATACGTTAACCTAAGCAGCTAGTCGTAATTGTTTATTTAGTTGGTTCAATGAGAGGAAATGAAACAAGATTGAGTTATCATAAAATCCTTAGAATGATGTGATAAATATCAATAAAAACTATTGAAATAGGTTATAATATAATAACTATTATATAACTTATTCCATAACTATTCTACTACCATACTGTTCAACTTAAAGACTGAGAAGATTATTTTACCACCAAGGCATTGAGAAATTAAGCACTGTTATGGCAATTTCTTACGGGCTAAGGATATTGGTAGATGTGGTAGTAAAAATGGAAGATATTTCAAGGGAAATGATTTGACCTAAGAGTGGCAGGGACATACTAGAACACTTATCTGACAGAGTTAAGATATTGGACAGAAAGGTAAAAATAATTATCAAAGAGTCTACCTTTTAAGGACACAACCTGGCATGTGAAAATTAACCAGGGTGCCCCTAGGACCGAAATATGGATATCTTAAGTTCCTATTTTAATTTCTACAACCAAAGAAAATGCTACAGTTTGATGATTAAAATGGTCAGGCTTGAGTTACCAAGGTTTTTGGAATGATTTTACCTAAATTCTAGATCTGACACATTTCACAGCCTCAGGGTCTTTCAAATGAAAGGGGAAAGAAATATTCAAAGAGAAACCTGAAATGATATGACTGGTATGTATAATGCATTTCCAACCTATTTCACATCTGCAAAGAGACCTGCAGCAATTTAGCAGTTTGCATGATAAAACAAAAGGGGAAAATTTTTGAAATAAAAGTATTGCCATGTGGAGCAGATTCATAATATTCCTGAGAATATAATAACTTGTATAAGGATGTCAGTCATCTAACTTCCCCTACAGCCTCGGGCTTGCTGAGGTCTTGAGACAAATAAAACGGAGTTAGTCTAATAGTACAATGGAGACTATTCAGAAACTTACCAAAAGAGACTTCACCTCACCAAGAGGGATCCCATCCACTATTAAAGGCACAATACCTCATCTTCAAGTCTCTCCAATGGATCATAACTCAGGATTTGGTGACAGATGAAATCAGCATGGTAACCCACTCCAGTATTCTTGCCTGGAGATTCCCATAGACAGAGGAGCCCATCAGGCTACGGTCCACAAGATTGCAAAAAGTCAGACACAACTGAAGCAATTTAGCATGCATGCATGAACAAATGTGACCTATTTTTCAAATCACACATGAAATTTATTTATTCAGTAAATATTCATTTAAATACAGTATTGAATTCATTCAATAAAGTAGGGACTTACCTGGTGGCTCAGACGGTAAAAGAGTCTGCCTACAATGCTGGAGACCTGGGTTTGATCCCTGGGTCAGGAAGATCCCCTGGAGAAGGAAATGGCAACCCACTCCAGTACTCTTGCCTGAAAAATCCCATGGACGGAGGAGCCTGGTAGGCTACAGTCCATGGGGGCACAAAGAGTCAGACATGACTGAGTGACTTCACTGAATATTCATTTAACCCCCAGTTATATGTAAAAGATAACTCTGGTTTGAGGTGGCTCGGATGATAAAGAATCTGCCTGTGATGAAGGAGACCCAGGTTGGATTCCAGGGTCAGGAAAATCACCTGGAGAAGGGAATGACAAGCCACTCCAGTATTCTTGCCTGGAGAATTCCAAGGACAGAAGACTCTGGTGGGCTACAGTCCAGGTCACAAAGAGTCAGACACTGGCTAAGAGACTTTCTCAGCAACAGAAAAAATACAATAAAAATAATCAAAAGTCTTTCCTTTGTAGAAAGACTTGCTCTCGCTGGTGTGCAAGGCAAAAATAAGCAATGAGTATCATAAAAATCTAAGTTATATATTGTAAGCCAATAAATATGATTGAGGACAAAAGTAAAACTGAGTTAGAGAATTTTATCGTGTCTGTTGCTGAGATAGGATAATTAGGGTAGTCAACTCTGAGATCATATTTGAATAAAGATTTGAAGGATACTGGTACTGAATCAGGTGGATAATCGGAAAAACATTGTTTTGAGCAGATGGACCTTTACATGTAGTTGGTACATGAATAAGAATGACACGGAGACCAACATAATGGGGTGAGAGTAAGGAGATAAGGGGGATAGTAAAAGGAGAAGTCAAGTCAGAGAGGTAAAATAAGCATAAGGCAGGGACCTGTATTCCTACTATATTCCTGAAACATTGGATGCCAAAAATAATCAGCAAGTAGTACTGATGACTACCACTGTGTGGTCTTCTGTTTTCCCAATGCTTCACTCACTCCTTTCCTCCTCTTCTTTATAGCTTTATAGCATCAGCCTCAAAATCCATGGCCTGTGTATGCTGTGTGGTAGTCTTGCTATCCAGTCTCGGTACCCCTCTGTTAGACACTATGGCCATGAATTGAAAGGAAAAGCTATGCCCCCAGACATCCCAAACACAATAGTGAAATAAGGACAATGTGACTACGCTATGCAATTTCCATCATAAGGAAAAGGGTAAGACATACACAGTGACATGCTAGTGTCAGAATACATTGGCTTCCAAGTCCCAACTATTAAATTTTCAAGAAATGTGTCAGTTAACATTATACTGGTAGTTTGAAATTGGCTGTGGTGGGTATACTTCTACCAGGGAAATCGGCAAAGACTAAAAATCAGAGTTATATTTCCCCAGGGAGCTGGTTGTCAAATATTTCAATTCAGTTCAGTCTCTCAGTGATGTCCGACTCTTTGCAACCACGTGAATCGCAGCACGCCAGCCCTCCCTGTCCATCACCAACTCCTGGAGTTCACTCAGACTCACGTCCATTGAGTCAGTGATGCCATCCAGCCATCTTATCCTCTGTTGTCCCCTTCTGCCGGGGACCAGCCCCGGAGCTCGCTCCCCGCACCCTTCTCCTCCTGTCCCCAGTCCCTCCCAGCATCAGAGTCTTTTCCAATGAGTCAACTCTTGGCTCATTGTTGGCCCAAGTACTGGAGTTTCAGTTTTAGCATCATTCCTTCCAAAGAAATCCCAGGGCTGATCTCCTTCAGAATGGACTGATTGGATCTCCTTGCACTCCAAGGGACTCTCAAGAGTATTCTCCAACACCACAGTTCAAAAGCATCAATTCTTTGGCGCTCAGCCTTCTTCACAGTCCAACTCTCACATCCATACATGACCACTGGAAAAACCATAGCCTTGACTAGATGGACCTTTGTTGGCAAAGTAATGTCTCTGCTTTTCAATATGCTATGTAGGTTGGTCATAACTTTTCTTCCAAGGAGTAAGCGTCTTTTAATTTCATGGCTGCAGTCATCATCTGCAGTGATTTTGGAGCCCCAAAAAACAAAGTCTGACACTGTTTCCACTGTTTCCCCATCTATTTGCCATGAAGTGATGGGACCAGACGCCATGATCTTCATTTTCTGAATGTTGAGCTTTAAGCCAACTTTTTCACTCTCCTCTTTCACTTTCATCAAAAGGCTTTTTAGTTCCTCTTCACTTTCTGCCATAAGTGTGGTGTCATCTGCATATCTGAGCTTATTGATATTTCTCCCGGCAATCTTGATTCCAGCTTGTGCTTTTTCCAGCCCAGCGTTTCTCATGATGTACTCTGCATAGAAGTTAAATAAGCAGGGTGACAATATACAGCCTTGATGGACTCCTTTTCCTATTTGGAACCAGTCTGTTGTTCCATATCCAGTTCTAACTGTTGCTTCCTGACCTGCATATAGGTTTCCCAAGAGGCGGCAGGTCAGGTGGTCTGGTATTCCCATGTCTTTCAGAATTTTCCACAGTTTATTGTGATCCACACAGTCAAAGGCTTTGGCATAGTCAATAAAGCAGAAATAGATGTTTTTCTGGAACTTTCTTGTTTTTTCGATTATCCAGCAGATGTTGGCAATTTGATCTCTGGTTCTTCTGCCTTTTCTAAAATCAACTTGAACATCTGGAAGTTCACTGTTCATGTATTGCTGAAGCCTGGCTTGGAGAATTTTGAGCATTACTTTACTAGTGTGTGAGATGAGTGCAATTGTGCGGTAGTTTGAGCATTCTTTGGCATTGCCTTTCTTTGGGATTGGAATGAAAACTGACCTTTTCCAGTCCTGTGACCACTGCTGAGTTTTCCAAATGTGCTGGCATATTGAGTGCAGCACTTTCACAGCATCATCTTTCAGGATTTGAAATAGCTCAACTGGAATTCCATCACCTCCACTAGCTTTGTTCATAGTGATGCTTTCTAAGGCCCACTTGACTTCACATTCTAGGATGTCTGGCTCTAGGTGATTGATCACACCATCATGATTATCTTGGTCATGAAGATCTTTTTTGTACAGTTCTGTATATTCCTGCCACCTCTTCTTAATACCTTCTGCTTCAGTTACCAATAAAAAACTGAGGTCTGCCACAGTCATTCAAAAAATTTAACACATACATATTTTGGGAGTGCTCATTACCCTGGGGGTAGGAATGATCTCTTGTTAATCTTTGATTCTTCTTCTGGGAATTAGAGAAGACCACACTCACTCTGTGACAGCGGATTACTCAGCCCGCTTTCTGGAAATTCAGGGCTAGGGGAACAGGGGTAAATTTTGGCTCAAACTGTCCAGTCCACTGCTTCTTTAGAAAGCACACTGCTTTCAAAAATCCAGAGGCATCGTTTTTCTTTAATTTCAATATATTGTTTGTGCCAGAAACAATACACAATATTATTTTTGAGATACAAATTTTACATCTCTCTATTTTTTGGATTGCTAACTCATGTGTCTTTTTCTCTATTTCTTTCCAGTTATCTTGAAACTCTTAAGCTTTAGTGAGAAAGTCACATACCTATTCTTTTTTTTCCCTGAGGCATTTTGTACATTTGAAAGGATCTAAATTCAAGTAGGCTCTACATTCTTAACTTGATCTTTGCTCTGAGACACTTTAATCCATTCATTGGTTTTTAAAAGTGACAGAAAGCAGGTCAGCAGTTGCCTGGTGAGGCTGTAGAGGAGGGGTGGATTACAAAAAGCACAAGAAAACTTTAGGGGGTGCTGGCATTGTTCCTATCCCTGTTTGTGGCAGTGGTTTCTTGGATTGTATACATATGTCAAATCTGATCTTCATATATACTTTGAAATATGTAGGTTATCATATTTCATAGTAGTAAATGTGTAGTATATATTGTCATCTGATGTTTACAAAAAGCTTTTGCAGTTTTATCTTTTTCTGGTTGTGTGGGGCATGGAAAGGCTGGGGAGTAAAAAATGGCCACTCCTTAGTGTTCCTGTACACTTTATTCTTAGTTGGAATGAGCTAATCATTTTTTAAAGTTATCTTTCCCTTGTCAGTGCCAAAAGTAACCAATACACACTATTTTTTATAAATGTTCTATTAACTTTTTAAATCTTCACCTATATTTAGGTCTTTAATCTTCTTGAGATTATTTTTGTGTATAATGTTAGAGAATGTTCTAATTTTATTCTTTTATATAACCAATTTTCCCAGCACTACTTCTTGAAGAAACTGGTTTTTTCCCCATTGCATATTCTTGCCTCCCTTATTGTAGATTACATAACCATCAGTGTATTGTTTTATCTCTGGACTTTCTATCCTGCTCAATTTGTAAACTCAAAATGAACTAAACACCTAAGTGTAAGACTGGACACTGTAAAACTCTTACAGGAAAACATGGTAGATCACTTTCTGATATAAATTGCAGTAAGATCTTTTTTGATCTGCCTCCTAGAGTAATACCAATAAGCAAACAGGACTGAAGTAAACTCAAAAGTTTATACATAGGAAAGGAAACCATAAACAAAATGAAAAGAGATCCCACAGAAGGGAGAAAATATTTGCAAACAATGCAAATGACAAGGGATTAATCTCCAAAATTTGCAAATAACTCATGTGGTTCAATAGCCAAAAAACAAATAATCCAATCAAAATAGGCAGAAGACCTAAATAGACATGTCTCCAAAGAAGAAATACAGATGGGGAAGAGTCATGAATAAATGCTCAACCTTGCTAATTATTAGAGAAATGCAAATCAAGAACTGTAATGAGGTATCACCTCACACAAGTCAGAATGGCCAACATCAAAAAATTTACAAACAATAGAAAGTGTGGAGAAAAGGGAACCCTCCTGCACTGTCAGTAGGATGTAAGGCTGGTACAGCAGCATGGAGGACAGTATGAAGGTGCATGGGCAGTAAGTCGCTTCAGTCATGTTTGACTCTGTGCAACCCCCATGGACTGTAGCCAACCAGGCTCCTCTGTCCATGGGATTCTCCAGGCAAGGTTACTGGAGTGGGTTGCCATGCCCTTCTCCAGGGGATTTTCCTGACCCAGGGCTCGAACCAGCATCTTTTACATCTTATGCATTGGCAAGCAGGTTCTTTACCATAAACCCTACTTGGGAGGCCCCTATGAAGTATCCTTAGAAAAACTAAATATAGAACTACTATATTAGCCAGCAATCTCATAACTGGGCATATATCTGAAGAAAACCATAATTTGAAAAGATATAAGCACCCCAATATTTATTGCAGCACTAGTTACAATAGCCAGGACATGGAAGCAACCTGAATGTCCATCAACAGAGGAATGGATAAAGATGTAGTATATATCTACAATGGAATATTACTCAGTCATAAAAAATAACAAAATAATGTCATTTGCAGCAACATGGATAGACCGAGAGTTTGTCATATTGAATAAAATAAATTAGACAAAGACAAATATCATATGATATTCCTTATATGTGGAACCTAAAAAATTGGTAAAAATGAAGCTATTTACAAAACAAAAACAGAGTCACAGATGTAGAAAACAAGCTTATGGTTACCAAGAGGGGAAGGAGGAAGGGATAAATCGGGAGATTGGAATTGACATATACA
The DNA here is from genome assembly GCF_029378745.1 of Bos indicus. NCBI lineage: Eukaryota > Metazoa > Chordata > Mammalia > Artiodactyla > Bovidae > Bos > Bos indicus. The sequence continues at coordinate 31,262,722 of NC_091760.1, read as the reverse complement.
GACTACTATAGATATAATAAGTAACTAACAAAGTGTTGTATTGGTCACTTGGTCATGTCTGACTCATTGCAACCCCGTGGACTGGAGCCCACCAGGCTCCTCTGTCCATGGAATTCTCCAGGTAAGAAAATAATACTGGAGTGGGCTGCCATGCCCTTGTCCAGGGGAGCTTCCCAACCCAGGGATCAAACCCAGGTCTCCTGCACTGCAGGCAGATTATTTCCTGTTTGAGCTACCCAGAAAGCCCCACTGTACAGCACAAGAAACTCTACTTAATACTATATAATGGGAATAGAATCTAAAAAAGAGATGATCTATATATATGTATAACTGATTCACTTTGCTATATAGCAGAAATTAACACAGTATTGTAAATCAACTATCCTCCAATAAAACTTCATTTAAAAAAACTCTTCACCTAAAGCTGTATTTCATGAAGTCAAATATTTACTAACACCTGCAAGCCTCTAGTATCTTCATTTTCTTCTGCCAGGTCTCTAAGCCACAGCCTTAAAAAGATAGTTTTACATCACATTGCACTTCTAGGCGAAAACTTTTTTTTCAGTCATAACAGTCTAGGTTACTCAGTGTAACAAATAACTGACCTGATATTAATTATTTTAAACATCACAAAAGTATATCTTACTAACTTTTTCAATTAGTGTAGTGGTCTTAGAGTAGGCATTTGCCAAGCAGATAGCAAAACAATAAGGAGGATTCATGCAAGTACAACAATGGGTTGGCAGAGAATTAACTACTTGTCTTTACTCTGAGATTCAAGTTACCAGACCAAGTGCTTTGTGGAACTATGTTAATAACTCCCTGTACAGACAAGTAGTAGAGATAGATTTGTTGCATGAGGAAGCAAGAAATAATAGGTGGTGTTTGGGGTGTAGAATGCTTGTAAATGCAATTATGGAAGCCTTCTGAATATTGGCAATGACAAGGTCTAGAGTATGATCATGGTGGACGTTAGAGCAATCAGAGGACAAGATCATTAGTCAAAAGTATTTCAAACAACTGAGAAACCAAGGCACTGGGCTTTTCATCTAGGTGTATAATAACATTGCTAAAGATTATTATTGGAGTAGAACTGGAGACAGCAACATAAACCATGAACTAAAATTATTAAGAAAGGAAATGAAGTGAATTGAGATTACAAATATTCCATGTTGCCTTGAGGAAAAAATAAAGTATAAGCACAACAATGATAGCTACTCATATTTTTTATCTGTGGTATGTTACCAGTATAACTATATTTTAACAAATTTTACATTTATATTCAAGTATTCTCCATTAATTTTTACACAATTAGGTCATGATCAAATTTACATTTTGGTTCATCGATGATAATATATTGATATGTGATCATAAAGTGACTTGAAGGAAAATGGAAAATTGTAGAGAAAATAATCTATATACTTTAGAGTTGAAGAGAAAAAGAATGTATTTCCATTTGTGCTGGTGATGGTATATTATATGAGAAAGATCTCGAAAGAAAGATGTCTAAATTGTTGAATAGTATTGAATCTTTCATTACTCAGGGACCTGAAGGTCTGAAACTACTTTTTATTAAGAAATGTTGCATACTATCAGAATTCATGAGAGGTAGAGTCTATATCCCACTATGGAATGAAAAAGGATACTGCTCATCCTTTCTTGCATATTGGACAATATGGGATACTATGTTCCCATTAAGAAGGGAGAGTGAAGCATCTTTTCGGATGGGCACAGCAATATTCAAAAGTCACTAGAATTCAGGGGACGTGGTTGTAAAAGCCCGTTTCTGCTGTCCAGTGTCTGTGGTGTTGGCCTTGCAGATAACAAACTGTCATATTCAGCGATGGTGGTGCGGTTCTCTCTGGCCTCCTTTTGTGGCAGGCTCTTCTCTGCCCATTGCTTCACTCCCTTGTACTTATACTCATGTACTGATTTTGATTCTTCTGCCTCCTTAAGTGAGAATTTTTTTCTTTACCTTAACTCAGGCAGTTTGTTTTACTTGCAAATTAAGAACAATGAGTGTAAGCAGTCTCAGAGAGAAAATAAACAGAACAGGAGGGGAGAAATCCTCTTAGAAATCAAGTCTGAGCATTGTCTCAAATAGAAGAAAGACAAGAGTCTTTAATTTAAAAGATCACATCAAGTTTTAAGTAGGAAATAAAAAAATAATTTCACCTGAGATTCATCAGACTGAAATTACAGAATATCAAAGATAAAAAAAAAAGTAAGGACTTCTTTAAAAAGACTGAAAGACTGGCAGATTTCTCATTTGGAACAATAGATTCCAGAGACAGTAGAATAATGCATTCAAAATAATATATTCAAAATAACTGTCAATCTAGAATCTGTTTCTTGTTTCATCAACCATTCAAAGATAAGAGGATTTAAAGTCTTTTTTTAAGCCAAAATTATAATGTTACCCCTCATAGGCTTTTACTAAGAAAACTGTTACAATATAAATTTCAAAAAGAAGAAAATTAATATAAGATGATGCAAAATACATGATGATTTTTTTAAATAATGATAAAATTGATATTATGTGGTAAATGAGTATTCATAGCAACAATTAAAAATAATATTTAAAAAAAATAATGTTTAAATACAGCTTACAATCTAAAGTGTATCCACTTTGAAGTATATATTTAATGCAGTTTGAAAATTTTTACGGTGGTTTGTAATCACCAGAACAATAAAGACAAAAGTATTGCCGTCAACCCAAAAGCTCCTTTATGTCCCTTTTCTGTCAATTCCTGTGTAGTGACATAGAAATAAATAATCTGCTCAGCTCCTTCAAGAGAACTGGAAAACATAGCCTTGACTAGATGGACCTTTGTTGGCAAAGTAATGTCTCTACTTTTTAATATTTTGTCTAGGTTGGTCATAACTTTCCTTCCAAGGAGTAAGCGTCTATTAATTTCATGGCTGCAATCACCATTTACAGTGACTTTGGAGCCCCCCAAAATAAAGTCATCCACTGTTTCCACTGTTTCCCCATCTATTTGCCATGAAGTGATAGGACCAGATGCCATGATTTTAGTTTTCTGAATGTTGAGCTTTAAGCCAACTTTTTCACTCTCCTCTTTCACTTTCATCAAGAGGGTCTTTAGTTTCTCTTCGCTTTCTTCCATAAGGGTGGTGTCATCTGCATATCTTAGGTTATTGATATTTCTCCTGGCAATCTTGATTCCAGCTTGTGCTTCATCCAGCCTAGCGTTTCTCATGATGTAATCTGCATATAAGTTAAATAAGCAGGGTGACAATATACAGCCTTGATGTACTCCTTTGCTTATTTGGAACCAGTCTGTTTTTCCATGTCCAATTCCTGACTTGCATACAGATTTCTCAAGAGGCAAATCAGGTGGTCTGGTATTCCCATCTGTTTCAGAATTTTCCAAAGTTTGTTGTGATTCACAGTCAAAGGCTTTAGCATAGTCAATAAAGCAGAAATAGATGTTTTTCTGGAATTCTCTTGCTTTTTCAATGATCCAGCAGATGTTGGCAATTTGATCTCTGATTCCTCTGCCTTTTCTAAAACCAGCTTGAACATCTGAAAGTTCACAGTTCACATATTGCTGAAGTCTGGTTTGGAGAATTTTGAGCATTACTTTACTAGTGTGTGAGATGAGTGCAATGGCAACCCACTCCAGTACTCTTGCCTGGAAAATCCCATGGGCAGAGGAGCCTGGTAGGCTACAGTCCATGGGGTTGCGAAGAGTCGGACAAGAATGAGCGACTTCACTTTCACTTTTCACTTTCATGCATTGGAGAAGGAAATGTTAACCCACTCCAGTGTTCTTGCCTGGAGAATCCCAGGGACGGGGGAGACTGGTGGGTTGCTGTCTGTGGGGTTGCACGGAGTCGGACATGACTGAAGTGACTCAGCAGCAGCAGCAGCAGAGATGAGTGCAATTGTGTGGTAGTTTGAGCATTCTTTGGCATTGCCTTTCTTTGGGATTGGAATGAAAACTGACATTTTCCAGCCCTGTGGCCACTGCTGAGTTTTCCAAATTTGCTGGCATATTGAGTACAGCACTTTCACAGCATCATATTTCAGGGTTTGAAAGAGCTCAACTGGAATTCCATCACCTCCACTAGCGTTTCCATAGTGATGCTTCCTAAGGCCCACTTAACTTGACATTTCAGGATGTCTGGCTCTAGGTGAGTGTAAGTGATCACACTATCATGATTTTCTGGGTCGTGAAGATCTTTTTTGTACAGTTCTGTGTATTCTTGCCACCTCTTCTTAATATCTTCTGCTTCTGTTAGGTCCATACCATTTCTGTCCTTTTTTGAGCCCATCTTTGCATGAAATGTTCCCTTGGTATTGCTAATTTTCTTGAAGAGATCTCTAGTCTTTCCCATTCTGTTGTTTTCCTCTATTTCTTTGCATTGATCACTGAGGAAGGCTTTCTTATCATCCTTGCCACCCAGAGGATTCAAATTCACATGAATGTTAAGGAGAGGGGGTCCAAGAAACAGTGTGTAAAATGAGATTTTGAAACTGGCTCATTTATCTGTCTGGAAGACCATGTTTAGATTTGCTTTCTAAAGTTTTAGACTTTTATACAGATATAAAATTTATATTATTGAATATGCTTCTCTAAAATATGCATGTCCCCAAATTCCAATATCTCAGCCCAATATGTGGGCTTATTCTGAGAAGCCCACATATTGCTCCCCAGGAAACTCCAAGGGAGCACTCTTTTCCCAGTGTACTTGATGGTTAACAATTATTCCATTAAGATATTTTCACCAATGAAAGTAGTGCCTAAGTAAATAAATGGCACTTTTACTGTAACAAAAATGCCTGAAAGAATTTTATGACAATTAATTTTAAATGATTAAATTATGTTTTTTTATTCCCACTTTGCTTTTAAAGACTAGGCTATATTGTTCTGCATTTTCTCTTCTTTTGTTGGTTACTATTGTAATGAACAATGAATCACTGTGAACCCACATCCAAAGCAGGTTGTGTATGTACATGTTACATAAGCAGTTGATTTGGTATTAATAATTGAGAGCAATTTATGCAGTTTCTCTTGCCAATCCATATTGATACTTGAGTTTTAGGGTCTTATTATTTTTGTTTAAGGTTTGTTTTTCCTTATATCAGAAATAAAATGAAAGTGAAAGTGAAGTCGCTCAGTCGTGTCCGATTCTTTGTGACCCCACAGACTGTAGCCTACCAGGCTTCTCTGTCCATGGGATTTTCCAGGCAAGAGTACTAGAGTGGGTTGCCATTTCCTTACGCAGAGGATCTTCCCAACCCAGGGATTGAACCTGGGTCTCCCGCATTGTAGGCAGACGCTTTATCATCTGAGCCACCAGGGTGCTCACTCAGAAGTAAACTGGAAGTCAAAGCACTGTAAGTCATTCTAAATACTTACACCTAAGGACAAAATAGAGGGCTGGAGAGAGCAAAAGAAAGCACTATTACTAAATAGGGACTTCAATAATGTAGAAAAAATAGCTTAGAAGCAAGACAATAGTGAAACACTATTCACAGCAACAAAGGAAATATCACTAGTCTGCTTAATACTAGCCCCTTTTGTATTTTATTTTGTTAAAAACAAATTTGCAATTTCTTGGGCTTCCCTGGTGGCTCAGTTGGTAGAGAGTCCTCCCGCGATGCAGGAGACTGCCTGAAATACAAGAGACATGGCTTCAATCCCAGGGTTGGGAAGATCCCCTGGAAAAGGAAATGGCAACCCACTCCAGTATTCTTGCCTGAGAAATCTCAGGGACAGAGGAGCCTGGTGGGCTACAGTCCATGATGTCACAAGAATCAGAATAACTTAGCGACTAAACCACCACCACCAAAAAAAAAAAAAAAAAAAATGTTTTGAAGTTTGTTTTGTAAGAATCACCTTAGTTTGTTTCTATTTAAACATCATTTTTTTGGTTGAAAACATAACCTTCATATTTACTGGAAATAAACGACTAAAATAAAAGTCTCTACTTCTAAAATTAAGTAAACAATATATTCTAAAATAGCTAAAAATAGTGATACTCATTTTACAGTTAAACATAGTATGCTATTTTTTGTAAAAGAGTTGAGTTTCTCTCATGATAAATACTGTAAAAAAATTCATGTTCAGGCTAGAACAAAATTGGCAGTAAAGATTAAGCTCACGTTATACTAGAAAGGCAAGGGATTTCAACTTGAGCCTCAAGCAACCAGAAGTTCTAGTTAGAAATATGTCAGTAAGATTAAATGGTTCAGGCTTTCCTCTGGGTAATGTGGACAAGACTGAATTTTCAAGCATACTTTATTGTTAAAGAATGGGAGCTGATATTGGAAAGTAACTTTTGTTCAATAAATACTAATAAGTCCTTATTACATGCTAGGAACAGTTCAGTTCTAGGTTTATAGAAACAAACAAAAGCAAACAAAACCTCTACATTATGCAGCTTATATTTTAGTAAGTCAACTTCTAAATCTGGATGTAAAAATTTCCAGTGTAAGGAACTTTATATACTGTTTTTTGAGTATTTATATTTAAATTTGGATACCTTTAAAACAGATTCCCAAGGCTGTGATGAAAATATAATTCTTGTATTTATTTATTATAAAGCCAAAAATTTCTCTCATGTCGAAACATAATTAGGTGCCACTCAAACAAACAAAAAAATTTCCCTGGAAATGTATGTTTTATCGTGTGTGTGTGTCTGTGTGTGTGTGTGTGTGTACGTGTCTTTGTGTACCTGACTAAATTACAACCTAATCCTTTTTAAAAAATTACTGTAAAATGTAGAACTAAAAAGGAATTCCGTAAGAACATTATATAGTTCAAAATCCCTGTATCACTTAATGAATATTTTGAGGTAATCAGTTCATTTTTATTTCCCCATTAAAATATTATTGTTTATTGTAGTGGTATAAACTTAATTCTCTGAACAACTGCTATGTTCCATGAAAATCATCAGAATTAGTACTAAAAATTAGGAACTTTAAAAGATTCTATTCAAATATCAGATTGTCTATGAGTAATCGTAGAATTGATTATTAAATTATTACACTACTAGTAGTACAGATTTTTTTCAAAAAATAAATTAAGCCTCAGAATTATAATAAGGTTTATTTATAGATCTGTAGGATAATTTTCTACTCTAGGTAATTCTGCAATATTTCAGCTTGTAAACTAGGCTTTCACAGGACTTTACTTGGCTAAGAAATACGTACCATTCAATTCATGAGAAAATGTATTATATGCAACTGTCATTATTAGCTTCTGATTAATACCAGGTCATATGTATTTGAATCTAAGTTTATTCCCATAATAATCAAGCAAATATTAAAAATTAAACTACAGGAATATAGGCAAATAGCAAATGAACATATCTCACTGCAGAAATATTGCTCCAGTGTAGATACTGATTTTGTGATCATTTATACAATATACCTAAAAGCCTTTCTAAGTTGGCTGGTATGGTTAACAATGGAGTTTAAACTTAACTCTACATTTCCTTGCTTCTCTGATTTCCATTTAGACCTTTAACATCATTTCAGCACTATTGTTTTGGTTCAGTACCTTCTTACTAAACAGCTCAGAATTTCCATCAGGGTTCCTATGAGCTCAAAGCTGGACCCACTAAAACCTTCTTTGACAAATAACCTTCTGGTAAGTGTGACTTGTGTGGTAAAAGCACACTTATTCATGGCTGACATAGCCTTGTGTCAAAAGAACATAAAATTGAAGTTATAGTTAATAACCTGCCACTTGATATTACACCTGAATTTTTGGTCTTTTTACAGCTAAGGTTGTAAGAGTATTTCCATTAAAAATTGATTTTCAGTGGTTTGTAACTTAACTGCAAATGATCTGTCCATGAGAGATGAAAACTGATATATGCGTGCATCCCTTAGGAGCCAATGCATAATTAAATTTGCATGGTTGTTTTAAAGTTAAATCACAGTAGGTTAAGGGTGATATATAAAAGCCATGGGTTTAGGGTAATATTGTAAATTAAATTTAGGTTAGACTCCTTTAATTTTTAATTAGCAAATACTATTAATTTAAATAATAATTTGATTTCATAGAAATTATAAAAATATCAAAGTGCATAACATTTTTGCCTTTAAGAATGTGTAGGTTCAACCACTTGTTGGTTATCAATATTAGGGACATTCTACAAAGAACATGCTTTGGATTTTGCTGTTGATATTCACTTTGTATAAATTAACCTTATTATTTATAACTTTTAAAAGCACTTATTATTTAAACCAATAGATAACTATCACTTACTTTCTCTTTACAAGATACCATATCAGGTGTGGAGGCTTCACAAATAAACGATACTGTATCTGCATGGAGGAACTAACAGTCTATCACGGTGGAAAAGAAAATCACACTTAATAGAGTAGTAAAGGCATACAGAAGGCAATGGCAACCCACTCCAGTACTCTTGCCTGGCAAATCCCATGGACGGAAGAGCCTGGTGGGCTGCAGTCCATGGGTTCGCTGAGAGTCGGACACGACTGAGCGACTTCACTTTCACTTTTCACTTTCATGCATTGGAGAAGGCAATGGCAACCCACTCCAGTGTTCTTGCCTGGAGAATCCCAGAGACAGGGGAGCCTGGTGGGCTGCCATCTCTGGGGTCGCACAGAGTCGGAAACGACTGAAGCGACTTAGCAGCAGCAGCATCAAAGGCATACAGAAATGGTCTCAGAAGAGGAAGTCAGGACTGGAAGTCGGAGGGTAGAGGATTTTAACTATTTGTCCACAAAACAAGTGAATTTGGAGATAATAGATTCACCAAAGCCATAAATAGGAATGCAAGCTTCTTTTTGAATGATCTAGGGACACACTACAGGAAAGGAAAAAGCAGGGTGAAAATCAGGCATAGGGCTCCAATTCATTACTAGGCAATAGGACATCACTGACTGTGTTTAAGCAGAACTTTCCAATGTCAGAAGACTATTTGAGCAAAATTAATCTGGAAATACTATAAATTGGCATTATCATATTTTGTCTGAGTGTGGACTTTGGTCAGATTCCTGGGCTTCAATCCTAGAAGCAATATTCCCTTGCCGTATGAATTTGGAAAAACCTTTTATCTCTCTGGTCTACAAGTGGTTTACCGCTGAAGTGCAGAAAATAAAAGATAAAATACCATACCTCTTGTGTGCTATTGTAAGAATTAAATGAGAGAATACACATATGCATATGGTGTTATGCTTAAATACATGATAAATACTAGCTGTTATCATTATCAAGGTGAATGAACAGAAAGAAAGAAAATAAGACAAACAATTTGGAAATAAATACAATTGTTCAAGATAGAATTACTGAGGAGCCTGGATGACAATTTTAATCAACAGGAATCAAAATAAAATTATGCATTAAATATATAAAGTGTGAAGGTGAAATAAGTTAGACTAGGAAGTAGATTGGATTTGGGTGATGAAAGAATTGTGAGTAAAATAATTATTTCCAGATTTCAAGCCTGGATGACTGGGAGTGTGAAGGTAGTTTCATGGCCATAAAAGGGCATCATTAATCATAATGATATGGTTACAGGATGAGATTAACCTCATGTGTTAAACTCATGTGCTCCATGTGTTCATTGGATATATAACTATCTAGAAGGTAGCTGTAAACATGATGAGGAACTTTAGTATAAAGTTTCCCTTAAAATATATAAGAACAAAATTTAAGTTTACAACTGCAATATACAGAGAAGCACAACCACCATTCTAATTCTTTATTGCCCATGTTCATAATCCTTGTATTATAATGCACATAAATAAAATATGGAAATTTAAAAAATATACATGTATAATACCAAAGATGGCAATGCAAATTATCATGTGTTTAGTAAATTGGAAATATATAAATAGGTCTACAAAATTTGGGAAGAGGTAATAATGTAAATTACAAAGATGAAATAAAAGCATAAACAATACATAGTCAAAAAAATCCTTGACTTTCCTAGAAACAAGAAATGCGAAGCAATATGATATATTTGCATATATAAGACTTAAGAATTACTGTCTTCAATAAATAATATCTAGAGTTTTCAAAATTATAGGGAAAACAATGTTATCCTCCAACACAATATTCTGAATATATTAGTGATGCACCTATAATATTAGTCTTGAATCTTTTTTTTATCCCTTTTGATATCATTTTGCTATGACTGAGCCAAACTTGGGTCTACTCCTCCACAAGCAATAAAGCCAAATTACTAACACTGGGTTGTGTTGAAGGAAAGTGCAATATTTATTGTAGGTCCCAGACAAGTAGTATGTGGCTGCTAAGGCTCAAAAGACCTGAACTCCCTGACTGGTTTCAAGTAACAGTCTTTTTTTTTTTTTTTTTTTTAAGGACAAGGTAAGGGAGGCGAGGGACAGTATATGTGATCAATTCATGCATAATTCTACAATTGTTTGTTAATGAGATAACAACCTGGGGCCACAGGGCTTATCAACTCTCAGGTTCCAGTCCATTGTGGGGCTACAGTGCTCACAGTCATCATGCAGTTATCTTCTTTCATTTAGTGGGGGTTTTACTAAATCAGTGCAGGAATATGCATCAGGTTCTATTATCCATGTATTTCAGGAAGGAACTAAAGATTGTGTGACTGCCATAGGGGTGATTTACTGTTTAAATATTTACTGGTTTTCCTGGTCAAACTATATTATTACCACTACATGTTCACATCTGAGAACATGTGGTCATTAATTCTTGAGCCAGGCTTTTGTGTCTCAGGGGAGGCTGGGAGACTACAGCTTTTCTATAAACAAGAGGCAGGTGGAGTAATGGGCCAGGTTGGAGGGGGATGTGTCTGTTCAGGGAAGATTCCATAGAATCTGGTTTGATTACATTATTATCTTTTCTTTAAGCAGCAAATGTGAGTTTTTAAAATTGTCTTGTGATCTTAATTTATTTCCCAGCATCAGTGTTTAGAGAATATTTTCTTTAAGATCTATATTGAATCATCCCTTAGTTTCCATTATGAATCCTACAACAAAATATAGGTGTTTTAAACTAATGGATAATTACAAGTATTTTTACACTTTTCTCATCACTCTAAAATGTCCTTTATCCATGTATTTTTCATTCTGTTCTGAGAACAATATTTCAAAAAATTCCCAAAGATTAAATAATGTATCCCTCAATAATAACATGCATGTTGTAAAGGGAGGAACCAAAGCATCGAAAAAATAAGACTTCTTTGGCATATTTATTCCCCTTGAGATAATAGTAATTATAATAATACTGGTAATATTTTTAATAATAATTTTACTGAAAAATATATTTAGCCCTTTCTTGCGTAGAAAGTAACAATGAGGAAGATATATCATTGATCAAAAAATTATAGCTAAGGGAACCAAACACATAGAAAAATTTCCCTTGCTCTTATCAACTATGATCTTACAGTACCTATTGCTTATCTAAATCTAGTCACTTCACTGGATAGCAGATACTGGTGAAACATGGAGAAAAGACAGTCAATCATTAAAGAGAGAATAAATGCAATGAATAAACCCTCAATGAGCAAAACAAAACAGAAATAATTTTCAACCACCAAACACACATACATGCACACACACACAAACAGGATTTAAATTGAACTCAAGTTCCACATCTGTACTTCTTATATATCATCCATTTAACATAATATAGCATAGTGAAACACCTGTAGAAGGTAAAAATATGCAGGAAATGTAGTGAAAAGAAATAAACATTTCTTAAGAAATAAAATAATTGAGAAACAGGTAATATATGAAATTGTTATTACTTTCTAGTAGAAATTGCAGTGACTGGTCATCAAATAAATGTGGGGGGAGTTAATGAACCACAAATGCAAAAACAGACGTCAGAAAATAGAATAAGTCAAAGTAACAGAACACAGATGTGTCATATAGAAAGAACACAAGTTTGGAGACAAAAAAATATGATTTTGAGTTGCTGTATCACTGCATATTTACTGTATAAGCCTGGGGAATTCACATCCCCTCTTTGAATATTTCCATATCTATAATATAAAATGTAAAAAGTATGTTTTATCTATCTAGAGATACACTGAGGTATGGAGGAAGAGGGTATGGCAACCCACTCCAGTATTCTTCCCTGGAGAACCCCATGAATAGAGGAGCCTTGCAGGCTACTATCCATAGAGTTGCAAAGAGTTGGACATGACTGAAGCGACCTAGCCTGCCTATGGAGTTAAACCCAAGTCCCATAGCAATATTACAGCCAAGACAGGGCCTAGGTTGGTCTTCCTCCAAAGTCTGTGCTTTCTATTACTGTAAACAACAATGACTAAAGCAGCAGGAAGAAAAAGTTTACATGAAAAATGTGCAGATATAAGTGGACATCATTGATCACTTGGCCACCAGCCAAGGTGTCCAGGTATTAATTTGTTAGTTCACTCACTAAACATTTATTAAACTTTTATTAAGCATCACTCACTAAACATTTATTACCATAAACCAAACATTGGGTCAGACAGCAGAAGGGGAATCCGATGATTTCAAACTACTGAAAGAAAAGGATTCATGATCAGTAAAAGAGTAAAAGACTAAAAGTAGTCACAGAAATGACACATGAAAGACTGATATTAGAAGAGACAACATTGGCAATGAAGACTTCAATAGGGTGAGAAGGACTGTGATAACTATAATGGAAGTTTTGAATTCCTTTAAAGGCATCTTGGGAAGTAATTGAGATTATGGGTTACTGGGCTTCAAAAGTACATGAACTGTGAACTTCCAGATGTTCAAGCTGGACTTAGAAAAGGCAGAGGAACCAGAGATCAAATTCCAAACATCCATTGGATCATAGAGAAAGCAAGAGAATTCCAGAAAAACATATATTTCCATTTCATTGAGTATGCTAAAGTATTTGTGTGGATCATAACTAACTGTAAAATATTCTTAAAGAGATGGGAATACCAGACCACCTTCCCTGCTTCCCGAGAAATTTGTGTACAGGTCAAGAAGCAACAGTGAGAAGTGGATGTGGAACAATGGACTGGTTCCAAATTAGGAAAGGAGTATACCAAAGCTACGTACTGTCACCTTGCTTATTTAACTTACATGCAGAGTACATCATGCAAAATGCCGGGCTGGATGAAGTTCAAGTGAGAAACAAGATTGCCAGGAGAAATATCAACAACCTCAGATATGCAGATGACACCACCTCTGTGGCAGAAAGCCTCTTGATGAAAGTGAAAGAACCTCTTGAAGAAAGTGAAAGAGGAGAGTGAAAAAGTTGGCTTAAAATTCAACATTCATAAAACTAACATCATGGCATCGGTTCCATCACTTCATGGCAAATAGATGGGGAAACAATGGAAAGAGCGAGAGACTATTTTCTTGGGCTCCAAAATCACTGCAGATGGTGACTGCATCCATGAAATTAAAAGATGCTTGCTCCTTTAAAGAAAGTCTATAAAAAACCTAGACCGCACATTGAAAAGCAGAGACATCACTTTGCTGACAAAGGTCTGTATAGTCAAAGCTGTGGTTTTTCCAGTAGTCGTATATGGATATGAGAGTTGGACAATAAAGAAAGCTGAGAGCTGAAGAATTGATGCTTTTGAACTGTAGTGTTGGAGAAGACTTTTGAGAGACCCTTGGACTGCAAGAATATCAAATCAATCAATCCTAAAGGAAATAAGTCCTGAATATTCATTGGAAGGACTGATGCTGAAGCTGAAACTCCAATACTTTGGCCACCTGATGGGAAGATCTGACTCATTGGAAAAGACCCTAATGCTGGGAAAGATCAAAGGCAGGAGGAGAAGAGAGCAACAGGATGAGATGGCTTGATTCCATCACTGAGTCAATGTACCTGAGTCTTGAGCAAGTTCTGGAAGTTGGTGATAGACAGGGAAGTCTGGCATGCTGCAGCCCATGGGGTTGCAAACAGTCAGACATGATTGAGGAACTGAACTGAATTGAAACTGGGAGCTGTCTCCTTTTAATTCTTAAGGTACATTTATCAAGCAAGCATTTTTTGTGCTTATAATAAAACACTGAAATATCAAGAAAATCATAGTGTTTAAATTGTCTAGTTTTGATTATTTTATGAAAAATAGCAATGAATAAGCAAAAAAAAAAAGACTCCAGATATCAAAACAACTATCTTGTGAAGAGAGCACATTTTGCTAAAATAAAAAACAAGCATAAATAAACCTTTATCAGTACAGACCTTCAGAAAATCATAATTACAAATACTATTAAGGAGAATGTGTTTTGGATAAATTACATTCCAAATAGAGGATTCATCTAGTGATTTATAAGAATTTATTCATGTCTTTCAAACCTAAATTTTTTGATGTTATTACCACTAATGTTTTTGCAATCCAAGAGCTTATAGTTGGACATTATATTGCTGCTACATATGTTGCAACTAGACCTTGCATGATATCTACACTCTTCCTGTTAATTTGTAATATCACATTATTCTTTAAATATTTTACATATGAAAGCTCATATATCCCATTCCACCTTATTATTCTCTATAAACTTGTTACTGTTTTCATTCTTCCTACCATTTTTTTTTTGTATGCAAAACTAATATTTTCAATGGATTGAGGAAATTTCCATGCAACTAAACTTTATATGGAGGGAAAATCACATGTGGAATTACTTGACTTTAACCAGTTAGGTTAGCTGTAAGTCTCCTTTTAATTATTGTCCTAATCCTGTCAATTCTAAGTAGGATCTGGTTTTTAATATTATACTACTTCTTGACTTTTAACTCTTGTTCCAGGATTCATTTTTTTTTTATTAACCTTTATGTCAACATTTGATACTTTCCTCTCTGCATTTTAAGTAGATTTTTTTTCAGAAGTGGCACAAAAATGTCAACACATTTCCCTTTACACATCACAGCTGCCATCTCCCTATTTCACATTAAAAAGTATTTTTTCTATGGCCAACTCAAAACCGTGGCATAATCAGGATGCTCCAATGATTAAAATATTCTAGAAACAAAATCTATAGTATATCCCTGATATTCTTTCTCTAATATTACTTCATTGAGAAAAAAGTGATTTCAAGTCACTTTATTTTCCAACTTAAAGGCATTTATTAATAGTTTCTCCCTCACATCTTCTCATTTTACTATTTTTCTAGTCATTTGTCCTTTGGACATAACCTGATATGGCAAAAATATCTGCAACTGGTAAAGGATATTTTGCTTTTGAAATAATCTTCATGTTTTCCTATATATTGATTTACCTTCCTGTAAAATAGATAATAATATGTGACTAACTCGCATGGCTAGCAGGCTTCTTTGACTTTACTAAGGTCTTTGAGGCACTTGAATGCAAAAAGAAATTGAAATCCAGGACATTATTACTGTTGTTATGTAGAAAAATGATATTAAAATACAACTGTATCTTTATACTTCCCCTGGGCCATTGTCCTTTATGTTTTCACTTTATTCACTTTTCTCTGTGTTAGACTGCCATGAATATAAATTTCATAGGAGATCAAAGGCTACTAAGCATAATGCGTGTGCTTGAAACACCCCCTGTAAGGCAAGAATTAGTTAAGCTTTTTGGTCTCCTCCTCCTAAATCTATATAAAGGTCTATGCCTTTGGTAAGTATATTTTATTTTCATGGGACTATGATTTAGTCGGTGTATGTATAACTACATGGAGATACTGAATGTGTTGGAAAGATAAAATATGTTAGCTTAAAATCTAATTTTTCACATGAATTACTTGCCTTAGTAGAGTGGATGGTGCTTTCTTAAATCATGCATGACAGAATTTTATTTTCTCTTTTCAGTCATTTACAATAAATGTTTTGTCTTGTAATGGTTTTAATGTTAGTCTAAGTGTAAAATTCAATTTAAAAAAATACATCTGAGAGAGGAAAATTTATAGATGTGCATATTTTTAGGTTACTTTTTGACCCACATTTTCCAGAGATAATATATGACATTTATATTCCCCTGGTTTCCTTTCAGAGCAATGGGTCATGATTATTCGGAACAAAGTGATACAGCTTGGTGTAAAATCAGTTGCCACGTTGCTTGGATAAGGACAGCAATCTCTAGACTCCTGAGACTTTCCAACAAGGTTAAAATGTGCTTACAGATGTCAAAAGCATGTATACAAATTAGGGAAGAAAGAGAGTGAAAAAATATGCAAAGAGCTTTATGTAGTGATAGACACTAAAATTTAACATCAGCAACTGTTTTGAGGGCTCCAACTATATAACTTTCAGAGGAAACAAAATTATGTTAAACATTATAAATTAACACAAAGGCTTGAAGTTTGTAACTGATTTCTGTTTGTGTTTGACATTCAATAATTTGAGGTCAGAAAGAAGTGCTTATGCTTTCAGGAAAAAAATATAATTGCTATAAATTTATTATTTATTTTTTCTCTTAAGTATTTTTGACATAATTTCAAGTTCATTAAATAATTATAAGAATCATACAAAGAATTCCATTAATTCACTTCCCCAAATGTTAACATCTTAATATACTTGAAAATAAGTTTCAGGTATATTGTTCCTTTACCAATAAACTGGAAAATTCTGGAAGAGATGGAAATACCAGATCACCTGACCTGTCTCTTGAGAAATCTGTATGCAGGTCATGAAGTAACAGTTAGAACTGGACACAGAACAACAGACTGGTTCTAAATCAGGAAAGGAGTACATCAAGGCTGTATATTGTCACCCTGCTTATTTAACTTATATGCAGAGTACATCATGAGAAACGCTGGGCTGGAGGAAGCACAAGCTGGAATCAAGATTGCCAGGAGAAATATCTATAACCTCAGATATGCAGATGACACCACCCTTATGGCAGAAAGTGAAGAAGAACTAAAGAGCTTCTTGTTGAAAGTGAAAGAGGAGAGTGAAAAAGTTGGCTTAAAGCTCAACATTCAGAAAACTAAGATCATGGCATCCGGTCCCATCACTTCATGGCAAATAGATGGGGAAACAGTGGAAATAATGGCTGACTTTATTTTGGGGGGCTCCAAAATCACTGCAGCCATGACATTAAAAGACACATACTCCTTGGAAGGAAAGTAATGACCAACTTAGACAGAATATTAAAAAGCAGAGACACTACTTTTCCAACAAAGGTCTGTCTAGTTAAGGCTATGGTTTTTCCAGTAGTCATGTGTGGATGTGAGACTTGGACTCTAAAGAAACCTGAGCACCGAAGAATTGATGCTTTTGAAGTGTGGTGTTGGAGAAGACTCTTGAGAGTCCTTTGGACTGCAAGGAGATCCATCCAGTCCATCCTAAAGGAGATCAGTCCTGAGAGTTCATTGGAAGGACAGATGTTGAAGGTGAAACTCCAATACTTTGGCCACCTGATGCAAAGAGCTGACTCATTTGAAAATACCCTGATGCTGGGAAAGATTGAGAGCAGGAGGAGAAGGGGACTACAGAGGATGAGATGGTTGGATGGCATCACCAACTTAATGGACATGAGTTTGGGTAAAATCCAGGAGTTGGTGATGGACAGGGAGGCCTGGCGTGCCGTGGTCCATGGGGTCGCAAAAGTTGGACATGACTTAGCAACTGAACTGAACTGAACCTCTAAATGCTTTAGTGTATTTCCTAAGAACCTGGGCTAATAATAAGACAAATCTCTTTTCTGTTATCACAGTAAAAGCAACAATTTCAGGAGTTAACTTCAATATGCTTCCCACGTGGCTCAGTGGTAACAATCTGCCATTGCAGAAGACATGGGTTCAATCTCTAGGTTGGGAAGATTCCCTGGAGAAGGAAATGGCAACCCATACCAGTATTCTTGCCAGGGAAATCCCCTGGACAACCTGGCAGGCTACAGTCCATGAGGTCAAAAAAGAGTCTGACATGACTTAGCAACCAAACAACCACCTCAATATGTTACTGTTATATAACAGACATATGTTATTAACATTTCATCAATTGTCCCAATAATGTCCTTTAGAGCAAAATACAATGCAGGACTATGTATTGCCATCAATTGTCATGTCTCTTTAGTCTTTTAATCTGGATTAGTTCCTCAGTTTTTAATTGTTTCATGCATTGATATTTTTAAAGCTAATAATCCATACATTTTGTACAGCATCTCTCAATTTGGGTTTGTTTTATATTTTAACACTATTAGATTCAAAGCATACAGTTTTGTCAGGAATACTTGTAAACATTACTTTGATTTTCTCTCAGGAGGCTATGGAATTTTTTTGTTCCTTTTCTGATGATGTTACAACTGATCACTGGGGTAAGATGGTGCAAGGTTTCTCCTGATATAAAGTTAAATGTAGCCAGGCTTCCCAGATGGCACAGTAGTAAAGAATTTGCCTGCCAAAGGCGATGAAAGAGACTCTGATTCAATCCCTGGATTGGGAAGATCCTTTGGAAAAGTAAAGGGCAACCCGCTCCAGTATTCTTGTCTAGAAAATTCTATGGACAAAGGAGCCTGGAGAGCTACAGTCCATTGGGTCAACTGAACAACTGAGCACGCACACACACAGAGTTAAATGTAAACATTTGTACATTGACTGTTTGTATATAAGATTTGCCAACTTTTTGTTATCACTTTCAGTAAAGTCTTACCTGTTTTTTCCCAAAGTGCATGTAAAGGTAAGGTACATAAAATATATTTTTAAGAATAATAATGTGAAATAAACAAAAGAAAGAAACAAAAAAAGAGAGACAAAAGGAAGAAGGAAAGGGAGAGAGGAAAGAAGGAAGAAAAACAAAATGGCTTTGCCTCAGGCAGATCTGTGCTTAGAATGTTGTTTTACTATTTATTCTGAGTTTTGTTTTGTCTTCTGAAATATATGGATATGATTTTTTACCTTCCTTGGTTGTTTTAGATTAAAAATAAAATATATATTGGCACAAGAAGAACAAGTACTCATTGTAAGTTAGCTATCAAACATATTGTAAGCTCTGATCAATTACCTAAAATAGTTAGGAGTTAGGGTGAATTTTAGAATCCAGAGAAGACAAAGTAACCTGCAAATATAATATCTGATAAAGCTCATAGTGGGCCCTTCCCTGATGACTCTGATTGCAAAGAATCTGGTTCAATCCCTGGGTTGAGAAGATCCCCTGGAGAAAGGAATGTCTGCCCACTCCAGTATTCTTGCCTAGAGAATTCCATGGACAGTGGAACCTCGCAGGCTACAATCTATGAGTTGGACACGACTGAGCAACTAACACACAAAGCACATATTAGTTGTAGAATCCTTGGTCCCTATCATTCAAGCTGAAAATGAATATATGCTGAGCAAAGTCCTCTGCCCATTATTTTTTTTTAAGTCTTCTGCTGTATCTGACTTGTTGAAATATACCAAAATATGCAAATCATCCCATACTTTATGTTATTACATTGTCAAATTCTCATGATAATTATCTTTTAGCCATTAATAACAATATCTTCTCTTACTTTAATTTTTACCTTGGTACTTCAGAAAAAAAAGAGATGGGACACAACTTTGAGAGTATTATTCTTGTCTATGATAAAAACACTGAAAATATAAATATTATTTGAAAAGTAATATAATAGCAGATCATTGTAATAATGTTAAAAAACATGCAGTTGAGCTCTATTTTAGATCTCAAATAAAAAATATATAGAAACAATATATTAAAAAATATATAAAAACAATGTGCATTGTTGGATGCATTCTGTTCTCAAGAAATCATTTTTATTATCTCAAATAAATAACAAATGTATTATACTTCTTCAGTATTTGGATAATCCAATATTTTTGTTTCATTGCATTTAATTTGTATGGGAGAATACATTTTGTTTAAGAGTAAATGTTTTATTTAGAAAATTGAACATATGATTATTGTAGTAGTGTTTAATCTAGAATTCCTCTGAAACAAATGACAACTTTCAGTTGAACTATATGTAGCAGAAAAATTTATTGTAAAATTTATCAAAATGATAGACTTTCACATACCTTTTTCAATGCTTCCTTGAGGATATTTTATAGCGTGTATTGTTGGTAGCTTTCTAAGCATCCTCCATCCTCTTTCTTCCTTGTTACCAAAAAATTTATTTTATATGCCAGGTTGCTATATCTTTCAAGACAACTTTCTGGCCTCAGGAAGTAAGTTTTATCAATCTAAACTACAACAGATATATTAGGAATAGGAATATGCCATAAGTGTGAGGATATGGTGTATTTCTCAAAAGCAGGTCAGGAGAAGGTATCTGATAAGGCCTTTTAGAAAACAGATGGAAGGGATAATGTTTGATTATGACCCTACCTCCAAAGTTGATATTTTTGTGATGACGAGAGAAAACTAGATCATAAAATTTACTCATTAAGTATAATAGAAGAAAAGAATAGAGAAAAAAGAAAATAAAAGATATCCAAGTACTTGATAATATTTTAAAACTTCAATTAATCAATACTGGAATTGCTGGTTTTTTCTTATATTTAAGAAGTAATGTAGAACAGTCTTTTGGACTCTGTGGGAGAGGGCGAGGGTGGGATGATTTGGGAGAATGGCATTGAAACATGTATAATAACATATGTGAAACAAATCGCCAGTCCAGGCTTGATGCATGATACAGGATGCTTGGGGCTGATGCACTGGGCTGACCCAGAGGGATGGTATGGGGAGGGAGATGGGAGGGGGGTTCAGGATGGGGAACATGTGTACACCCATGCAGATTCATGTTGATGTATGGCAAAACCAATACAGTATTATAAAGTAATTAGCCTCCAATTAAAATAAATTAATTTATATTAAAAAAAGAAGTAATGTAGCTTTATTAAGCCACTTCTGGTTTGTTTTTATGTTAACTGCAGCCCCAACAATCTTATTTGTGGTGCATTGATAGGAAAGTAAAGAGATAAATAACATTGTTCATTCATTAAATAATATTGTGAGCATTTAATCTAATTCCAAATCATTGTGCTGGGTTATAAAAATACCTTTAGATTAAGACATGCTTCTAGCCATTAGTTGATTTTCATAATAATCAAAAATATTTAAAGTAAAAAATGAGTATTCATTAAAAATTAAAACATGCACATACACTTCAGTGAATAAATAGAACATTAACTGTACATTATCTTAACTAGTTCTCTGAATGTGCTTAGTCACTCAGTCTGTTTGTTTGTGACACCATGGACTGTAGCCCACTAGTCTCCTCTCTCCGTGGGGATTCTCTAAGCAAGAATTCTGGAGTGGTTGCCATATCCCCTCTCCAGGGGATCTTCCAAACTCAGGGATCGAACCCAGGTCTCCCACACTGCAGGCAGAGTCTTTGTTGTCTGAGCCACCAGTGAACTAGTTCTAAGAGGAGTCCAATGAGATAATCCTGCAAAAGTCCAGGCAGATCTTGGCACATGGTAAGCCCTGATGACTTAATGAATAGTAGTAATAGTTAAGTGTAAATATTACTAGAAAAAGGCTTTGTGATATAATTACATATTCTGAATTGTAATAAGAAATCTTTTTTAAAAATATGAGGATAAGTTGTCTAAACTGTAAACAATTGTTTAACTTTTATTTTAAATCAAATGCTTTTGAAAGAAAAAAAAAATCATCACCTGAAACTGCACTTAAAAATATCCAACTATTTAACACTTAAACACTAATAAAAAGTGAAGAACTTTTTAAATTAGGGTGGTGTTATTGTGCTACTATATGAAGTTCCAAGAATCTGAAAATTATAGAACTCTATAAGGAGATCAGCCCTGGGATTTCTTTGGAAGGAATGATGCTAAAGCTGAAACTCCAGTACTTTGGGCCCCTCATGAGAAGAGTTGACTCATTGGAAAAGACTCTGATGCTGGAAGGGATTGTGGGCAGGAAGAAAAGGGGACGACAGAGGATGAGATGGCTGGATGGCATCACCAACTCGATGGACGTGAGTTTGAGTGAACTCGGGAGATGGTGATGGACAAGGAGGCCTGACATGCTGTGATGCATTTACAAAAGAATCCATGCGTTTGTGGTTACTCCCAGGGAGCCCTGCTTTGTATAAGCAATATATTAACTTTCTTCAAAACGTTTTTCCAAAATCTTGCTTAAGCAAGTGAAATTAAGCCATTCTCTGATGCTAGCAAAGAAGAAAGTAGTGTCATGAAAATGGTAATATCAATGAATTTTAATAAAATGTTAATAAATCACTAGCCCATGGGTAGAAAGGTTATCCTAACACATATTCTTAAATCCTTCATCAGAACAGCCCAAACATCTGAATTTCCATTTCTGTTTACATTTCCCTCCATCATAATTGCTAGTTTGTCACTATTTTTTGCTTGCTTGGAGGCATTATTCTAAATGAATACATTCTGCGTGTAGAGAAGAATCTTCACTCATCAAGACTGTCAATTTTGCCACTTTTCCTTATAGTTATTCTTGTTAGTTACTCTCCTTCTGCTTTTACTTACTTAAGACATGTCACTCATTCAGCAGATGCACTGACAGATAGTTGACTGACATGTAAATTTATTCACAGAAAAGAACATTTTTGTTCTGACGTTTTATTTTTATCTCTGTGTGCCATCTTTATTTGACAGATTATAAAGCCATATTCATATTAAGAAGCATCTTTAAATAAAGAGCAATTTGCCATATCAATATTGTCTTCCCACTTCTTTTATTTCCATGGCCTTAGAAGGCTTACTGAAAATAACACTTCTCACATGCAGAGATGGTAATCCAAGTAATGGTGACTAGCCACTCTTCCTGTCTTTTTAAAATTCATTTCTGGTTTATTCAGTGTACACAGGGAAAAATGTATCATCTTTCTATACATGGAGACAAGTGGACTGGCATATACTCTGCTTGTCCTTTTCTGAAATGCTTGAAGAGATTGTAACTTATGGGCAGTAGGAAAAAAAAAATAATAGTCAATTCCAATAACCTAGGAACAGGAATCAAGAAGAAAATCTGTCTTACATTTTAAGAAAGACCCTATACAGAAATGACAAATTCTCCTTTGCATGTCAGTGAAATGAGAAAAGGGGGGGGTCCATAAAATTAAAATATATTTATTTCCTTTAACAGCTTAGGCATTGAAATCTAATAGCTCTTTGGTGAATTGGAGTCTAAATACATATATTTTTAATATTAAAACAACATATATTTAGTATAATCTTTTTTAAGGAAAAGAAATTAATAGTCATCTTAGGTGTTAGAAATGAGCCATTAGTCATGCTTACAGAGCACACATGCCAAGTCAAAGCCACCCACACACAGCACTCATGGACAGCCTAGCAGTTTTAGACATAAATGAAGTAGATGCTATGAATGTCTGTCAGATGCTATACATGACACTTTGTCCCATTAAACTTGTTCTTTCCATGACTATGATTGCTCAAGTGGTTCGTAAAAGCTAGATGGTCTCCATTTGAAAGGTCACTTGATTGTTTCTAAATAACTTAGGGGATATTCATGTCAATATAATAATGGGGGTGAATAAATGGAAATGCTCCTTTTCTGCAGTAGGCTATTAGTATTTGTTAGGTATGTCACAGAGTTTACCGCTTATGAAAACTTTCTCAGATATTCACTATTGCAGTATATTTATTTGATACTGTTGTAAGTCTGGAAGTGATATACTAGAACCAAGAGTTGTTCAAAATTTCAAAGAAATACTTCACATCACAATGTGGATTTGGGAAAGAGGAGTCCACAAGAAAAATATGTGAGAACAATTAATATGGATAAATGTAAGAGTTTGAAAATGAATAAAAAGAGACTAATGGAAATTTTTTTTTAAATAAATTGTATGAAGTTTAAAATTCGTTGCTTTGCTTAACAGTAGATCCTGAGTGTCTAATGCAGATGTTGCAAGCATGTAGTGAATACTTAATGATTGCTCAGTGAATGAATGAATACCCAAGTTCTACAGTTTGAAAAGACCCATATGAGCCACTACTTTAGCTAAATTCCTAATATTTTCATCTTTTCAGTTTTCAACTGTGAATTGTTTTTAAACCTAAGTTTAAAAAACATTTGTTTATTACTTTCAATTGGGTGTTTCAGTGACAAGAAGATATGTACTCTTTTCAAAAGAGTTCTGTTATCTCTGATGTGTATTAGTCGTTCAGTCATGCCTGACTCTTCACAACCCCATGGATTGTAGCCCACCATACTTCTCTGTCCATGGAATTATCCAGGCAAGAATACTGGAGTGGGGTGCCATGCCCTCCTCCAGGGGATCGTCCCAACCCAGGGAAGATCAATCCAGGGATCAATCCTGGGTCCTCTAGATTGCAGGCAAATTCTTTATCGTCTGACTACCAGAGGCTGTTATCTCTAGTACTTTAAAAATGAAGTTAAAAATCACTGCTCCAATAACTACTCATCCACATTTAATGTACCTAGTTTACTTATTTTTCAGAATTCTTAAAAATAAAGAATCAAGCACACTTGACTATATATTGACATGCACTAATACAAGGCAAGGAAAACTTGCTATTAATGACACACAAACTTAGTTTTTCAGCTCTGAAATGGTAAAATAATTTGCATCTCAGTTTTTAATTGAATTTTTTTTTTCTATTACGGGGGGGCACTATTATGAGCTGACACCTGTTGGAAGAAGCTTGCTTGACCGTTTCAGCTCTTTCTTCTATTGTATTCATAGCCACTTGCCAGATATGCTCATTGGGCAACTGATTTCCTGGGCTTGGCTGTAAATGCTTCATGTTGTACTTAGATATGAATTTTTCATACATAATACTGAGGAAGTCATTACTTTGGCATTAAAAATATGAATCCAAAACCTCACTGCTTCATAACAAACCAAGATGACTGAAGAATCATAATTTCTCAGAAAAGTTGACTTGAACAAAATAAATGTACCTCAGGGCACTTATGCATTCCCAGTTCTCTGGTATTTATGCCTTTCTGTCCCAAATGCCTGGGATAAATCCATCTCATTTGTGGCTATTTCCATAGACAAGAACCCTAGGTAGAGCCTAATTTCCTTTCATCAACATGGTTTTAATACTATTTGTTCAACATCTCTTTAGTATTGACAGTTCTGTTTAATATTTCTATAACAGTTCTTCCACAGGAAGCTATTTTTTAATAACTTGAGAAATATTTCGAAAATTAAATGGTTCATGGAGAAAGAAAGCATTGTCTTATAAAGAAGTTGAATGATTTATGTGGGTTAATGAGACATTTTAACTTTTATTATAGAATATTTATTCATTGTAGAATATGAGAATAATGAAGAAGTAGTAAGGAAAAAATTTTGGGCATTCACCATATTTGCTCTAGTTTTATTCTATGTGTAGACTTTTAAAAAATATACATCCGTAAATATGTAAGTGGATATATCTCACAGGCAATGTATTATCATTTTTCCATGTTATTGTACATTTCCATTAGTTTCTATTTAAAAATTTTTATAATTGCTATGCATGCTACAAACCTTTTTCTAGCCTTATTCAATGTCCAGCAACTTGTCCATCTTTTATAATAAAAACTATGATTTAAAATTTTATTTTATGACTTAAAATTTTACCATTTTTATTCCTGGAAATTCCACTCTCTTCAATTTTTCTTATTTTTGTGATAATTTAAAAATGCACATGAAATGTATTTAACTAGATGGGTCAATAAAAATTCTAGGTGAGTTAATATATGTAATATGCTTTTTTATTTTTTGTTACAGTAGGTTATATAGTCTATTGTTCTTTTGAATATAATGTTTAACATAGTATAGTATCACTGGTAACATAATGTATGTAAAATTATTTGTTTTGTGTTTATTATTTTTGAATTTATCTTATTAATCAGATTCATATTTCATTTGATTATTATAGATTTTTTGGACATAAACTCACATAATGTGCAAATACTATTAAACTTCCTCTTTTTTATATATATATATAGTATTTATCACTATTCAAAAGACTAGCTTTTACTGCCTAAATGTAAGTGAAAGTCACTCAGTTGTGTCTGACTCTTTGTGAGTCAGTACATGTCTGTACAGTCCATGGAATTCTCCAGGCCAGAATAATGGAGTGGGAACACCTTTCTCCAGGGGATCTTCCCAACCCAGGGATCAAACTCAGGTCTCCCGCATTGCGGGCCATTTCTCTACCAGCTGAGCCACAAGCGAAGCCCTTTACTGCCTAAGTTCACACTTAATAGCCACCTTCTGTACCTGTTTATTTTGTGAATTAGGAAGCTGAATTGCTTCTCTGTGCCTGGAATGTGAGTATTCCACCTCTCAAAACTGAGAAGTGCAGTGTAATTTATGTGCAAAGGAACCCATCTTTATAGATAAGCCTGCAAAATGAAACACAAGTGAAAGCATTTATTCATAAGATTGGTAGGCTCCCCCTACACATAGAGAACAAGCATCATTTTGCCAGCCCAGTCAGTATGCCTTTATCCTTTTCTTGCTATCTATAGCACAATATTCCTTCAGAAGTAGTTATAAACATGCTCCATCACACAGTTCTATCAAGAATGCCAATAAAGGCACTCATCCCACTCTGGCAAAATGATGGGCAAAGAACACAGGCAAGAACAATCAGTGTCTCTTGACCCTGAGGATCAGGATCTTCCAGCTATATAAGGCTGGTAAATGATGGGTTTGTTTAAGTAATCAGAAGTTCCCAGAAACATTTCCTGCTAACTATAGTCCCTTTCCTGACCATTGAAGTTCATAAGATGTTTTTTAATCCTCTAAGCCATTTTCTTTTTTTTTTTTTTATTTCATATTTTTTTTTTAATTTTTCTAATTTTATTTTACTTTTAAACTTTACATAATTGTATTAATTTTGCCAAATATCAAAATGAATCTGCCACAGGTATACATGTGTTCCCCATCCCGAACCCTCCTCCCTCCTCCCTCCCCATACCATCCCTCTGGGCCATCCCAGTGCACCAGCCCCAAGCATCCAGCATCGTGCATCGAACCTGGACTGGCAACTCGTTTCCTACATGATATTTTACATGTTTCAATGCCACTCTCCCAAATCTTCCCACCCTCTCCCTCTCCCACAGAGTCCATAAGACTGTTCTATACATCAGTGTCTCTTTTGCTGTCTCGTAAGCCATTTTCTACTTTTGAAAAATTTCTTTTTCTTTTCTCTTTTTTAAAATGTTTATACAAAACTAAGCCAGACATGGTATCAGGTGCTTAAACAAGGAGGACCCTGAAATAATTTTTAAGAAAAATTTTAGAAAAATATGTAATAACTGTAATCATTCAAGGTGAACTCCATATTTCCTACACTAATAATTTGAGACATATTTTGAAAAGAATTCAAGAACAAAATATTGATTACTAAATAACAAGATTCTATTTTTAATTTTTAAGATTTTTTTCCCTAAATGTACATATACACACATACTTGTTTGTATGTGTGTGTATATAATGTGTATAGATAGGTCTATATTGTCAGATGAGCTTAGTATTAATTAATAATGTTAAAAATTCTGTAATTTTTATGTTGTATATTATTATATACTATACAATTATACGCACTATTATATATTCATATTATATATTACATATATTATATGTATACATACAGACACACAAGTTTGCATTATTATACACACAATTTTATAGCCTGTTATTTTAATCTAATAAATAATGCATTGTGTAATTTAACCTCTTAACATTGTTTCTGGGCTTCCCTGGTGACTCAGTGGTAAAGAATCCACATGCTAATGCAGGAGATGAGGGTTCAATTCCTGGGTCAAGAAGATCCCCTGGAGAAAGAAACAGCAGCCCACTCCAGAATTCTTACCTAGGATATCCACTGGACAGGGAAGCCTGGCAGGCTGCAGTCCATGGGGTTGCAAAAGAGTTGGACATGACAGAGTGACTAAAAAAACATTCTTTCTACAGGCATTTATTGTTAAAAGTTTTATGTGTATTATAATATCACTAAGTATTTCCTAACCAGGAATATTTGGAATATTTAAAAGTATAGTTACATTTTATTTTCTACCAATACTCTAGTTAATATTAAATGATAAAACTAATAAGTATCTATGTCTCACAATTTTCTTTGAAAATTTATTAGAAAGTGAATTATTTAGTTTATAAGAAAATATTTTTTAAATTTAAATAGTGAATGTGAGATTCTGATCCCACACATGAAGGATCAATGCTAGGTACATTATAGATTAGTCTTTTATATTTTTGTATATTGGGACAAATAATATAAGGGAGAAGATGATACAAATATTTTTTATATTCATAGTTTCTTTAAGAACTTAGACAATCAAATTCTGAAAAGAACTTTAAAACAGGCATTTGTGTAAACAAACATGCTTTTAACTTCTAACTTTACATTATATTAAAAAAAAACACATTATGAACAGAAATTCAGTTCAAATTAGATTTTCAATTAGTCTAAAGGGAATAAAAACATTAGGTTTGATTTGCCAATCATTAGCCAGCTGTTCTATATGTGGCTCTATGTATTTTTGCCAAATTATATTTTCAAATTAGTTTAATTAAATATATTTCAGACCTAATTTCTGGGGGGATTTTAAATTATAGGGTATTCTCAACAATATTAAGTGTTACATAAAAATAATAACAATCAGAAATTAGATTTTCCCAAAAAGAGATGAACAACAGTTACCACCAGGCAAATCATAAGCTATCTTCAACCAGTGCCTCAGGCTATAGGGACTGTTGAAAACTTATTTTTAGATTCTTTTCAGAAACTTTGCATCTGGATTCCATAGTTCACCATATAAGCATTTATACTCTTCTCCAAAGTTCTCAAATCTCTATATATAGATATATCTTTTTCAGAAAGCATTATTTTTTTAAGGAATATGTTGCAAATATTGTGTTCCTGTCTGTCTGGTGGTTCTGCCTCAGGGCTGCCTATTAAACCACCAATTTCTACACTGAAAAGGCTTTCCCATAATGAAATGCTATTGTTTCATGTATGCTAATGACTTTTCTTGAAGGGTAGCATGTAAAAATAAAAATGAGCTACCCATTCCTGGTATATGTATGCATAAAGGCTTTCCAATTATATGTCTTCTCCAAATGACTCCTGTGTAATTTACCGAAGCTATATTTTCTGATCAGTTTCAACCTTTACATTGATTTGATTGCTCTACATGAAATAAAATTCACCTTTGACCAAACAGAAACTTGAAGAAAATAAGAGTTCTATAATCCAGTAGCCAGTCAGTGTGTCTGTATAAAGGTTTGACAAAGGATTGATACTGTCAGTCAGCTTTCTAATTAAGGAATAGAACAATGTGGGGAAAAAAGTTTTTGTGTCTTTTTTTTTCCTTCAAAGTTTTCTATATGGCTTCTTGTTATGAGGTGATGTGAAAGACAGAAAAAGAGATGATTATGAAAAATCATTCAACCTTTCCACCCAGTATTTCAAGACTTTGGACTACAGCTGTCAGTTAAAATCCATTTACTTACATTTTAGTCTTGAAAAAACTTTCACATAGAAGTATCAATTATTTTTAATTGTACAGAAAATATTGAATTATATTAATTTAATATCTCATAAAATATTGATTAAACTAAAATTTTGTAAATATACCAAGCTGGCTCATTAATGTAAGATGTAGTGTTTCTTTCCTCCATTTTAACATTTTGCTTTAAATTATGATGGTACACTTCTAATGTTTTCTTATCTGTTACCATAAAACAAAAGTCTGAAAAAAGAGAACTCTCACCTTATTATTAATATTAAGGAGAGTATATGGGAGATCTCTAAAAATCACTGTTATTGAAATACATTTACCTTGCAAAATGCTTAACTTTGAAATTGATATTAAAAAACTACTATTTGTGTATTGTTGTGACTAAATAGGGAAAACACATAGGTTGCCTATCAGTAAATAATAAGTTTAATCTGATTATTATTTTATTTTATAATTACAGAAAAAGACTTTAAAATTGATTATGGTGCTTATTATTCAAGATTCTGCTATAAATGTCTAAATATATTTTTCTGATGTGATGATATCAAGAAACCAGATTAACCTAGCTAAACTGCTATCTTTTAGAAACCACTCACTTCTTTATCAAATATTAATTGAAATCTAATATTTACCAGTGATCATATTGGACTCTGGAGATACAGGAATAAGTGGTATAAACAAAGCAGGAGATGCACAGAGTAAATTTTCTACCAGGATCATATAGAAAAGAAACCTAAGGAAACTGTGGCAATTTTAGATAATAAAAGTGATATTAGAGAAAGAAATTTTAGACCATTTAGGCATTGTAGGCTGAGAATCAATTTATAGAGCTTGGTAACAAAACTTCTTTCTGTATAGAACTGAAGCTTAAAGGCAAAAGACAAGAGGTGAAAATTGTTCTAATAGAAAGAATTGCAAGTTCAAAGATCCTGACATAGACTTATGTGCGGTATACTTAAGGCACTGATACAAGAAGGGTTTGGCTGGAATCTCATGAACAAAAGAGGAAAATGATAGGAACTGACATTGGAGATATAGCCAGGGATCAGATTAGGTGAGGCATTTTAGGCTTTGGTCTGGGGTTTAGAATTTGTTGTACGACATAAGCTCAAGAGGAAGGGAGAGCTTTAAGTCAAGCTTTAGGTGGTTTGTAGCTTATGAGAAGTTGTAAGATTCTAGATAAAGTTTGAAGATATTAGTATTTGATGTAGAGACAAATATGACCAAGAGTGGGGCTGGAACACTTAGCAAATAGTATGTTCATGTAATTTTTAGCATATACTTATATCATATTATTTGCTGTTTTTCTGAAATTCCATTTTGTCTAGGTATGCTAAATTTTATCTGGGAAACCTAAATTCCCTGACATTCTTTTGAGCATTTTGGGAAAGGAAGGTCCTGTGGACTTGGAAGGGGAAGACTAGAAAAGGTCTGGAGCTGGGGAGGTGGGGGACAGAACACATAATTTCATGCTGAACATGTTCAGTATGAGAAGTTGACTAGCCATGCAAATGGAGATGCTTGAGAAAAGCTCAAAAAAGAAAAGAGGGTTGGAGATACATTAGTCATCTGCATACAGTTGATATTTAAAGTTTTGAAAATACCTGGAAGAAAATTGTCGGAGAAGGTCACAAGAGAACCAGGAGGCAGAAGAAATCTCAAGGGTGTGGTCTCACAGAAATCTAGGAAAGTGATCAACAGCTAAATGGGGAGGGAAAATTTAGTAAAATAAGAACAGAAAGCAGACTACTGGACTTCACCAAAGGAGTCTGTTGATGTTTAAGTGGAGTGATAAGGAAGGACCCCCAACTGAGGTGTGTTAGGGTGGAAAGGGGTTGAATAAGAGGAATATAAACCATGTTAAGATATTGGGACATAATTGGAAAGAAAGAGAATGGGGTCAGAGTAGAATACATGGGATCTTGGGATCAAGAAAACTTTATTTTTTTCAAAGTGAGTAAGATTAATGCATTTTCTCATGTGGATGATAATTTTTTGTTAGTAATAGAGGCTGAGGCAGGTTATATACAATGTGTGTGGGCCGGTCCATGTGAAATCCAGAGCTCAGGTTGAGGACATACCCCCAAGAGAGAATCAGAAAACTGCTTTTGTTGTTCCAGCAGAAAATGCAGACTAGGGAAGTGTAAATCAGTAAGGTAGTAACTACAGTGGTCAGAAGCAAAATAGTTCTCATCTCATCATACATGTCTACTAAAAGATCATGCTATACCATTTGAGGATTGTAGAGTGAATTATTAAAAAAAAATCTTAGGGACACACACACACACTTCATCCCTTCATCTCATCTTTAAGTCTGGTTCAGAGAGCTGTCTTTGGAGCTTTCAAAACTCTTCTCAGTACAAACCACCTTGTACTTTAATTATCATTCTATTAACACAGAGTAAGGATAATTAGTGTTCTCTTTATAACCCAAGTTATGCCATTAGCCTTTGGAAATTTTAGTGTGTGATAAATATGTGATGAATGAAGGAATTAAAATTTTAACAAAGGTAAAATGAAACATGTGTCTCTGGAATTTTAGACAAATCACTGTTTACCCTACAGCCTCTAAATAAATTATTTTTTAGTAACATTTGGAAAAGTAAAAGTAGCATGTGTATTTTGCATCTTTGACAAATCACTTTTCTTTTCTGTGTTTTAATAATTTGACAAACTTAAAAAGAACTTTAGAAAGTACTCTAATTAACTAAAATTATATCATTTGCCATTTGTGGAGTTTTATCATCTAATGCTTCTGTAGACAAACCAATTATATACAAAAATAGTCTTAAATTTCAAATCAGTTCAGTTCAGTCACTCAGTCATGTCCAACTCTTTGCGACTCCATGCACTGCGGCACACCAGGCCTCCCTGTCCATCACCAACTCCCGGATTTTACCCAAACTCATGTCCATTGATTTGGTGATGCCATCCAGCCATCTCAGCCTCTGTCATCCCCTTCTCTTGCCTCCTTCAATCTTTCCTAGCATCAGGGTCTTTTCAAATGAATCAGTTCTTCACATCAGGTAGCCAAAGTATTGGAGTTTCAGCTTCAGCATCAGTCCTTCCAATGAATATTCAGGACTGATTTCTTTTAGGATGGACTGGTTGGATCTCCTTGCAGTCCAAGGGGCTCTCAAGAGTCTTCTCCAACACCACAGTTCAAAAGCATCAATTCTTCAGTGCTCAGCTTTCTTTATAGTCCAACTCTCACATCCATACATGACTACTGGAAAAACCGTAGCTGTGACTAGATGGACTTTTGTTGGCAAAGTAGTGTCTCTGCTTTTTAATATGCTGTCTAGGCTGGTGATACATTTCCTTCCAAGGAGAAAGCATCTTTTAATTTCATGGCTGCAGTCACCATTTGCAGTGATTTTGAATTTCAGTGATTTTGAATTTGAAGTAGTATTGTTCAAATTTACGGTGATAGAAAATCAGAATTTAGAGTGTTATTTTCCATTGAGTGATATTATGGTGTTTAAATACTGAATGGTTTTAATTAATGAATGCCAGGTTCTATTTATGCTTTCTTTACTAGAACATATCTTCTAGAGATATGTATTATATCAATGGTGATCTAAATTGAAAAGATGTACAAGTCACTACATAATTTTTTTTTAATTGTTCAGAAATACATTATGATACCCTCTGAAATAAAATCCATATTTAAAATAGGAAGATACTTATAGAATATCTAGTTTATGTGACTTTAACCTACGTCTATTAAATCTATATAATATTGAGACAAAGTATATTCATATTTACCTTACATCACACAAAATTGTCATTATTATTAGAATTTGAAAGAAGTTACAAAAGGCATGTTTGAGGGCAAAAGCCTGAAAAACATTCAAGATGATAATTTTTTCCCTTTTATTTGATATAACAACATGAATTTTTTCTTGAAATCCCAATGAGAATGATTCATGGTATTTAAATATTGAAATTAATTTAGCAGTGTTATGATTATGTATATTATTATCTCCTATTTCAGAGAAGTGAGACTTTTTTAATCTGATATTTTGAAAACTTAAACTCATTCTGGGACTGTGTTTTTTTTCAAAAATGTTTCATAATAACATGAATTCATGATTAATTTTAAATGTTATCCAAACATAAGCAAAATAAAAAATATATGTGCTTTTAATAAATTATCATTTATTTAACTTCAGCACCTTAAGGTGAAAGAAAATATAAGTATGTGATCTGCCAATTTCCCTTCCTGGTTATGAGTGGTGGTTTTGTTTTATCATTTATAGCTACAGATGTAGGCTACAGTGTACACTGCCCATTTTTCTAAGTCACGTCACTGGCAGTGCTTGATGACTAAATAAATTTTGCTGCCTAGAAATCTTTGGATATTTTACAGCATCACTCAGAATACTTCTTATATTCACCTGTTCATACTCAGTTTATGTTGGCATTTTAGATTTTATAATCATATCTGGACTATCACTTTATTTGGATCATTATTTGATAGAAATGATATTTGAATCATTTACAATAATTGAATCTCTGTTACTAATTTAGAAGAGTATCTAACTCATAATTCTAATTACACCACTGTGCACCTTAAGAATTGGTGTCTCATTTTGAGGTATGGTTGCTGGTTTAGTCAGAATTGCTACAGAGTTCTCATTAAGAACAGATGAGACATATATATAATTTATATAATATATAAATTATATATATATATGAAAACTACAAAGTGACTAGTTGAAGGACAATATACTATAGTATTACATCATCTTTTCTGATAGAGAGAGATCAATGATTTGAAATTTCCAATAGAATTTTAATTAAACCTTGATCATTATACTTAACCTTATTGCTGTTTTTATTAACATTTAATTGTTCCATTTATTGGCATAACTCCTTTCATTTTGTATAAAAATATTCATTTTGTGTAAAATTATTCCATCTAGATCAGATTTGAATCCTATTAGACTTTTTATGATCTTTTCTTTCTTATCATTAATCATTAGCGTTCAACACATTCTAGTTAGTCTAATTAACATAATTCCACATAATTACAGGTGTGGAACTGACACAAGTTTTTCCAAGTTACTTTACTCATAACATATCAAAGGAAATCCTAAAATAATGTCATATCTCAATTTAACTATATAAGAATATTCAAATTTTTAAATGTTTCTTTTTGATTATATAATTTTTCTCATAGGCAAGAAATTGGAACAATAATTTTATAACAAATTTTATAACAAAATTAATATTAAATTATTTTCTTCAAATTTTAAGGAATCAGTTTTATGTAAGAAATAAGGATAAGAACTTTTCTTCTCGTCAACCAGATACACTTTTTTCCCCACAAACATATACAGTATTTTGTCTATCAGTTACAATTTCAAAATATAAGGTCATAACAGAAATGATTTAGTGCAACCTACTGCAATTCTGTTCAAGCTCTGATATTTAGGAGGAATTGAATAAGGATTTCCAGTGGTAATCATTTTTTCAAACCACTATGTCCCAGACTGTTAAATGAAAGAAAAGAGAAAAGACAACTGTAACTCTGCAGGTATGGTACAAACTATAAAAGAGAAAACCAAAAGGTTTATTTCTGATTTTATTTTAGGTTAATGATACTTGTTTATGTTAATGGATTGAAAGTATTTTCGTCATTTTTAGAGACCCCCCCTTAAACAGCCCATCACCCAAAAAAGAAACAATACACCATGTAACTTAATTATAAAATGTCAAAGCTTAAAAGGAAGTGTTCACAAAGCACCATTATGAGATTTCAATAGCACTGAGACCTGTTCAGGTTAACCTGCCAACTATGTCCTATTTGCAAGTAAAATTTGCCCTCTTTTCTAATCAACTGCTCTAGAGCTGATTATTTCGCATTTATTTAATGCTATCTGCCAGGCCTCCCGAATGTTTTAGTCCTTATTTTAGACCATCTCAGACTCATTAGCCTTTTGCCTGACAGTGCCAATGTGACTGTCTGACAGCCTGAAACTTGCAGATGTTATGCCATTGAGTGTCAAGATCTTTCCAGGAAAAAGGTGTTTTTTTTTTTTTTAATGAACATATATTTAAATAATGCCAATTTATGCAGCAAAGTAGCAAAGCCAAATATTTTAAATTATGTCTGATATGCCAGAATATTATTTTTTCAAATGCAAGTAGAATAAATTGATGTTTTTTTCCCCATGATTCGGAAAGCAAGATCCCTTCTAATATTTTTCATGACTATGTGTCTATATATTCCTTTTGCTGTAAACTATATGTTATGAATTGTTTGTAGGGTAATAATCTTTGAGCATATTTAAACATTTAATTTTCATTTTTGATCTTTTCCCCACATAATCAAAGACAGCACTTTAATATGGTTTGATTTAATATTGTATATATATATATATATATATATATATATATATAAAAGGTACTATATTATAGAAACACATTTTTCACATTTATAGATAAATTTTAGTTTACAAATTAAATCTCCTATTTTCTGTTTTATATTTCTCAAATAATCAAAATTAATTCATCAGTGATTTAAACCAAGGTCTAAACTAGTAAAGAAAAAAGAAAGTCTTCTCTAATTGCAAAAACATATTAAGTGACCAAAATGTAATTTTAATATTGATCCAAATCTGTAGAAATTAGCCATGTATCTAGTTAACTTAGATTGGGTTTTCATGCTGTTTTGAGCGCCCCCTGCATTAGCTTGGATTGGTACCCTACATTGAGTAGGTCACCTTAGTGAAAACCTAAACTCTCCAAGACTACTATGATCTGGAGAAAAATAAATCAATTGAAGAAAGGTAAAGAGAATGTAATATTATAAATTTACATAAAAAGGCCTTAAAAATCCCATTATCTTATTACTTTATGCCAGATGCTTTGAACATAATTATGTAAAGCTTCAGAAATGGTAAAAAAAGTCTATTAGAAGTCACACAGGTAATCTTGATAGCTGAAGAACCAGGAGATCCCAAAGCCTTGCATCCCCCCTTGATCTCACCCTGATTTCTTAAAATCCCATTGTGTGCATCTGTTGAGTGTTTAGC
Organism: Bos indicus; assembly: GCF_029378745.1. Taxonomy (NCBI): domain Eukaryota; kingdom Metazoa; phylum Chordata; class Mammalia; order Artiodactyla; family Bovidae; genus Bos; species Bos indicus. Next base: position 31,226,328 of record NC_091760.1, on the reverse strand, counting down.
TAAGTTACAACTTGGGATTGGAGTCTCATGTCTATTTTGTTTGACCACTGGGCTTGTAGGGATCTTAAACTGACATTAGACTCCTCTTGTAAGCTCATGCCCTCAGATCAGATCAGGTCAGATCAGTCGCTCAGTCGTTTCCGACTCTTTGCGACCTCATGAATCGCAGCATGCCAGGCCTCCCTGTCCATCACCAACTCCCAGAGTTCACTCAGACTCACGTCGATTGAGTCAGTGACACCATCCAGCCATCTCATCCTCTGTCGTCCCCTTCTCCTCCTGCCCCCAATCCCTCCCAGCATCAGAGTCTTTTCCAATGAGTCAACTCTTCGCATGAGGTGGCCAAAATACTGGAGTTTCAGCTTTAGCATCATTCCTTCCAAAGAAATCCCAGGGCCGATCTTCTTTAGAATGGACTGGTTGGATCTCCTTGCAGTCCAAGGGACTCTCAAGAGTCTTCTCCAACACCACAGTTCAAAAGCATCAATTCTTCGGCACTCAGCCTTCTTCACAGTCCAACTCTCACATCCATACATGACCACAGGAAAAACCATAGCCTTGACTAGACAGACCTTTTTTGGCAAAGTAATGTCTCTGCTTTTGAATATGCTATCTAGGTTGATCATAACCTTCCTTCCAAGGAGTAAGCGTCTTTTAATTTCATGGCTGCAGTCACCATCTGCAGTGATTTTGGAGGCCCCCAAAATAAAGTCTGACACTATTTCCACTGTTTTCCCATCTATTTCCCATGAAGTGGTGGGACCAGATGCCATGATCTAGATACAAACAAATATAAGTCCCTGAGATGACTTTCTCCACAACCCTTTTGGTCAACAGTCTCTCTTACTTCCCAGCACCTATATGTCCTATATGATCCTTGCAGGATTTACCAAAATCCCACTCTTTTGGTTTGAATTGACCAGTCAGGTCAGAGCCACAATATCAATCCCCAATGCCTGAAGAGATGGACACTAAAAAAGTCTTGTACTCCCAGTCCTGTCTTTATTTACCTTCTGCCTTAACCTTTCCTTGTGGCCCCTCAAGGCATCCCTTTAATTCTTCCAGGATTTAAGAACTGTGTGTAGTAAACTTTGCTATTTCAAAGCTTCTCGTCATAGTTCATGCCATTGCTAAGAACTGTGTCATGACTTTATTTCCCTCTTGTGAAAATTATGTGCCAGTCCTGGGTAGATTTTTGGTGTTCCCTGTCCTTCATCGTTTCTTTTGAAAAATAAGCTAGACTTTTGCTATTTTCTTTTGATCTGTTTGTAAACCCATGGTTCACCATCAGACACCCTGTGCTCCATTTAACAAATGTTTATTTAATAAAGTCATACAGTATGTTATTATTATTATATTAAAAGGGGAAATCAACTGACCTGACAACTACTATAAATATATATACTATATATATATATATATATATATATATGTATATATAAAATATGTCTATAGAAACATAATTAAAATTATTTCAAACACAGGGCAAAAAAAGAAAATTACACATCAGGCTGAATTTTCCAGGGTCAATTTTTAAGACTTTCAAGTGAAACATATGCATAATCATTTTGGTTTATTAAATACTTTTAGAGCAAGATTTTTGCTTGTTATAAACTGTGGATCATGTACCAGTGATATATCGGTATATAATTTCAGTGACTAGATAAAAGTTATTGGTTAACACATGTTCCAAAAAATCACTTTTATATGGGGAAATAGATTTCAAATGAAAAAAATATATGTAAATTATCAGGTAAATATAAAAAAATGATCTTAATTCATTACTGGGAGCCAAAGCAAGACCAATATAAATTTAGGATGCCATAGTTAACAGTGTTAAATCTTATAAGAGAACAATCCCAAAACAGCTGTTTCAATATGGTTCCAAGACGGCTGACACTTAAATGTCACCATACATTTGCAATGTATGTGTAATCTTTAACAGCAGAGAATTTAAAGTTTATTTTATAAACAAGATCAAATGTAAAAACAAATAAAAGAAGCTTAAGGAAAGGAAGAAAGTAGTCAAGGTTATGATGAAAAGATTTTAAATAATGAAAGTCATCATTAATTTGAAGGAAAGTAGTTCTTAAGTAGAGCATGTAAAGTAAAATATGTCAACATATTTCAAATTTATTTTAATAGACACATATATATATTATATCTGCATATAAATATCTATACAAAATTATATCTATATATTTACATATAATCTGTGGAATAAAGGGAAAGATAATGATCCAAACTCATTTTATAAGTCTGATCAAATCTAAGAATGCTTCAAGAAAAAGCCATCCAATGTCTTTCAACACATAGATTGTAAAAACATTGATCAGGGTCATACTAACAGTATTTGGCAATATATTATATTTATAATATCTAAACTATAAAACTGACAGAAAAAAGTTATGGACATATTCTAGAGGCAATAACCCAGAGAAATTGATTTCAACATTATAGACTTTTAAAAATATGGCCCCTTTTCTACAAGATTTTTGTGCTTTCATTCTACTTCATTTCCCCTTTCTCGTCATAGTTCATGCCATTGCTTAGAACTGTGTCATGACTTTATTTCCCTCTTGTGAAAATTATGTACCAGTCCTGGGTAGATTTTTGGTGTTCCCTGTCCTTCATCGTTTCTTTTGGAAAATAAGCTAGACTTCTGCTACCAGGTCATGAGGTTAGGGGGGATGGCGGGGGTGGGAAGGCTACAGACAAACTGGCCTTTCTGCTCCCTGCACAGGCATTATAGATGGGCTCACAGCAAGTTCAGCCTAGAGAGCTATGATCACCCTGCTCTCACACTGAGAACAAAGTCACCTTCGCAGTATGCAGAGAACTTCTGCCGCTCTCTCTGTCCCTCTCTGTGGGGAGAAACCTCACTAGTGAGCCTTCTGAACCTGACCTTCCAGCATGACAAGACAATCTTCAGGATACCATGCTGCTTAGATGGCTGAAGCCACTGCTTCACACTGTTCAGAATTTCACCCTTTGACACACTACACTATCTTTAAAATCTGGAAATTTAGTCTTAAAATGGTCTTGGCTTTCTTCAAATTAGTTCAAGTTATGTCTTTTGCCTTTCTTAACTTTAACGGTAGCCAGAGTATTTCATATCTCAGCAGCATGATTCTCAATTTAATAGCTAAGAAGATACATGACTGGCAAATAACATATTTCCTCATCCTTCTTTCTTTTTTTTTATTTTATTTTATTTAACTTTACAATATTGTATTGGTTTTGCCATAAATCAACATGAATCTGCCACAGGTATACATGTGTTCTTAATATTAAAAAAAAATACAACTAAATAAATATTTGATACCAATGAAAAGACAGTAACAGAGGTTATATTTATACTTTTCCCTGTAACAAACAAAAACAAACAATAAAACAGACAAAAACATTTAATTCAATGGTTTTCAAGACAATGGACATCAAACAACAGAAGACATTGAACACTTGGACACTGGAAAGAGATGAGGTAAGCCCTAACAGTCTATCTTGGGACAGTTTTAAAAATGACACCAGGAAACGAAATCTAAGTAGAACCCAGAAATTATAATATTTGAAGAGACAGAGTCAAGAGTGCAGCGAACCAAAGTAGACAGAGTTGCAGGATATAGTTTCATTTACTAAAAAGTGGTACAGAGAAAGAAATCTGCAAATCTGCAGACATTCAGCAGAATGTATGTCTTAAGTACTCAGCAGAATGTTGATCATCATACTGCATATAATAACTTTTTGAAAACATTTATTTATAAATATTTGTGTCTACTCAATGTTCATACTGAAATTTAATCCTCAGTGCGATGCCATTAGGAGATGGCGCCTTTGGGAGGTACACAGATCATGAGGATTGAATCCTCATAAATGGAAGTAGTGCTCTTAGTAAAAGAGGCCAGTGAGTTAATTTCTCTCTTTTCTCCATGTGAGAATACAGGAGTCTACAGTCTGTAATCTGGAAGAGAGTCCTCATCAAAAATCATACAACTTCAGCACACTAATCTTGGACTTCCAGCCTCCAGAACTATGATGTTTATTGTTTAAGCCACTCAATGTATAGTGACTTGTTATTGTAGTACAAACTAAGTCGGAAAATGGTAATAAGAAGTAGGGTATTGATGTAACAAATAACTAAAAATGTGGAGGCAGCTTTGGAACTGGGTAGTGAGAACAAAATGAAGCAGGGCAAAGACTCACAGAGTTTTGCCGAGAGAATGCACTGGTCACAGCAAACACCCTCTTCCAACAACATAAGAGAAGTTGCTACACATGGACATCACCATATAGTCAATATCAAAATCAGACTGATTATATTCTTTGCAGCCAAAGATGGAGAAGTTCTATACAGTCAGCAAAAACAAGACCAGGAGCTGACTGTGGCTCAGACCATGAACTCCTTATTGCCAAATACAGACTTAAATTGAAGAAAGTAGAGAAAAGCACTAGACCATTCAGGTATGACCTAAATCAAATCACTTATGATTATACAGTGGAAGTGAAAAATAGATTCAAGGGATTAGATAGAATGCCTGAATAATTATTGATGGAGGTTCGTGACACTGTACAGAAGGCAGGGATCAAGACCATCCCCAAGGAAAAATAAATGCAAAAATGGTTGTCTGAGGAGGCCTTACAAATAGCTGTGAAAAGAAGAGAAAGGAAAAGCAAAGGAGAAAAGGAAGGAAATACCCATTTGAATGCAGAGTTCCAAAGAATAACAAGGAGGGATAAGAAAGCCTTCCTCAGGGATCAATGCAAAGAAATAGAGGAAAACAATAGAATGGGAAAGTCTAGAGATCTCTTCAAGAAAATTAGAGATACTAAGGGAAGATTTCATGCAAAAATGGGCACAATAAAGGACAGAAATGATATAGACCTAATAGAAACAGAAGATACTAAGACAGGAGCCAAGAACACAAAGAAGAACTATACAAAAAGATCTTCATGACCCAGATAATCAAAATGGTGTGATCACCAACCTAGAGCAAGACATCCTGGAATGAGAAGTCAAGTGGGCCTTAGGAAGCATCACTACGAACAAAGCTAGTGCTGGTGATGGAATTCCATAAAATAGTTGAGCTACTTCAAAACCTAAAAGAGGATGGTGTGAAAGTATTGCGCTCAATGTGGCAGCAAATTTGGAAAACTCAGCAGTGGCCACAGGACTGGAAAAGGTCAGTTTTTATTCCAATCCCAAAGAAAGGCAATGCCAAAGAATGCTCAAACTACCGCACAATTGCACTCATCTAACATGCAGTAAAGTAATGCTCAAAATTCTCCAAGCCAGGCTTCAACAATATGTGAACCATGAATGTCCAGATGTTGAAGCTGGATTTAGAAAAGGTAGAGGAACCAGAGATCAAATTGCCAGCATCAACTGGATCATAGAAAGAGCAAGAGAGTTCCAGAAAAACATCTACTTCTGCTTTATTGACTATGCCAAAGCCTTTGACTACGTGGACAACAACAAACTGTGGAAAATACTTAAAGAGTTGGGAATACCAGACCACCAACCTGCCTTTTGAGAAATCTGTATGCAGATCAAGAAGCAACAGTTAGAACTGGACATGGAACAATTGACTGGTTCCAAATAGGGAAAGGAGTACATCAAGGCTATATATTGTCACCCTGCTTATTTAACTTATATGCAGAGTACATCTGAGAAATGCAGGGCTGGATGAAGCACAAGATGGAATCAAGGTTGCTGGGAGAAATATCAGTAACATCAGATGTGCAGATGACACCACCCTTATGGCAGAAAGCGAAGCAGAACTAAAGAGCCTCTTGATGAAAGTGAAAGAGGAGAGTGAAAAAGTTGGCTTGAGGTTCAACATTCAGAAAACTAAGATTATGGCATCAGATCCCATCTCTTAATGGCAAATAGGGAGACAGTGGAAAAAGTGACAGACTATATTTTTTTTGGCTTCAAAATCACTGAAGGTGGTGACTGCAGCCATGAAATTAAAAGACACTTGCTTCTTGGGAGAAAAGCTATGACCAACCTAGACAGCATATTAAAAAGCAGAGACATTACTTTGGCAACAAAAGTCCATCTAGTGAAAGGTATAGTTTTTCCAGTAGTCATGTATCGATGTGAGAGTTGGACTATAAAGAAAGCTGAGCACTGAATAACTGATGCTTTTGACCTGTGGTGTTGGAGAAGACTCTTGAGAGTCCCTTGGACTGCAAGGAGATCCAACCAGTCCATCTGAAAGGAAATCAGTCCTGAATATTTATTGGAAGGACTGAAGCTGAAGTCCAATACTTTGGCTACCTGACATGAAGAACTGATTCATTTGAAAAGACCCTGATGCTGGGTAAGATTAAAGTCAGGAGGAGAAGCGGGCCATAGAGGATGAGATGGCATCACCGACTCAATGGACATGAGTTTGAGTAAACTCTGGGAGTTGGCGATGGACAGGGAGGCCTGGCGGGCTGCCATCCATGGGGTTGCAAAGAGTCAGACACGACTGAGCGACTGAACTGTATTGAACTGAGTAAGAATACGTTGGAAAAGAGTTGAAAATCACTCTAGAAGAAGCCAAGATTGTTGTAAAGGGATTTTTAAAAGCAAATCTCCCTTTACAACAATCTTGGCTTCTTCTAGAGTGATTTTCAACTCTTTTCCAACGTATTCTTACTCAGTTCAATACAGTTCAGTCGCTCAGTCGTGTCTGACTCTTTGCAACCCCATGGATGGCAGCCCGCCAGGCCTCCCTGTCCATCGCCAACTCCCAGAGTTTACTCAAACTCATGTCCATTGAGTCGGTGATGCCATCTCATCCTCTATGGCCCGCTTCTCCTCCTGATCCTCTACATAGAAAACCCTAAAGATTCCACCAGAAAATTACTAGAAATAATCAATGACTATAGTAAAGTTGCAGGATATAAAATCAACACACAGAAATCCCTTACATTCCTATACACTAATAATGAGAAAACAGAAAGAGAAATTAAGGAAACAATTCCATTCACCATTGCAACAGAAAGAATAAAATACTTAGGAATATATCTACCTAAAGAAACTAAAGACCTATATATAGAAAACTATAAAACACTGGTGAAAGAAATCAAAGAGGACACTAATAGATGGAGAAATATACCATGTTCATGGATTGGAAGAATCAATATAGTGAAAATGAGTATACTACCCAAAGCAATTTATAGATTCAATGCAATCCCTATCAAGCTACCAACAGTATTCTTCACAGAGCTAGAACAAATAATTTCACAATTTGTATGGAAATACAAAAAACCTCGAATAGCCAAAGCGATCTTGAGAAAGAAGAATGGAACTGGAGGAATCAACCTACCTGACTTCAGGCTCTACTACAAAGCCACAGTCATCAAGACAGTATGGTACTGGCACAAAGACAGAAATATTGATCAATGGAATAAAACAGAAAGCCCAGAGATAAATCCACGCACATATGGACACCTTATCTTCGACAAAGGAGGCAAGAATATACAATGGATTAAAGACAATCTCTTTAACAAGTGGTGCTGGGAAATCTGGTCAACCACTTGTAAAAGAATGAAACTGGACCACTTTCTAACACCATACACAAAAATAAACTCAAAATGGATTAAAGATCTAAATGTAAGACCAGAAACTATAAAACTCCTAGAGGAGAACATAGGCAAAACACTCTCCGACATACATCACAGCAGGATCCTCTATGACCCACCTCCCAGAATATTGGAAATAAAAGCAAAAATAAACAAATGGGACCTAATTAACCTAAAAAGCTTCTGCACATCAAAGGAAACTATTAGCAAGGTGAAAAGACAGCCTTCAGAATGGGAGAAAATAATAGCAAATGAAGCAACCGACAAACAACTAATCTCAAAAATATACAAGCAACTCCTACAGCTCAACTCCAGAAAAATAAACGACCCAATCAAAAAATGGGCCAAAGAACTAAATAGACATTTCTCCAAAGAAGACATACAGATGGCTAACAAACACATGAAAAGATGCTCAACGTCACTCATTATCAGAGAAATGCAAATCAAAACCACTATGAGGTACCATTTCACACCAGTCAGAATGGCTGCGATCCAAAAGTCTACAAATAATAAATGCTGGAGAGGGTGTGGAGAAAAGGGAACCCTCTTACACTGTTGGTGGGAATGCAAACTAGTACAGCCACTATGGAGAACAGTGTGGAGATTCCTTAAAAAACTGGAAATAGAACTGCCTTATGATCCAGCAACCCCACTGCTGGGCATACACACTGAGGAAACCAGAAGGGAAAGAGACACGTGTACCCCAATGTTCATCGCAGCACTGTTTATAATAGCCAAGACATGGAAGCAACCTAGATGTCCATCAGCAGATGAATGGATAAGAAAGCGGTGGTACATATACAAAATGGAGTATTACTCAGCCATTAAAAAGAATACATTTGAATCAGTTCTAATGAGGTGGATGAAACTGGAGCCTATTATACAGAGTGAAGTAAGCCAGAAGGAAAAACATAAATACAGTATACTAACACATATATATGGAATTTAGAAAGATGGTAACAATAACCCGGTGTACGAGACAGCAAAAGAGACACTGATGTATAGAACAATCTTATGGACTCTGTGGGAGAGGGAGAGGGTGGGAAGATTTGGGAGAATGGCAATGAAACATGTAAAATATCATGTAGGAAACGAGTTGCCAGTCCAGGTTCGATGCACGATGCTGGATGCTTGGGGCTGGTGCACTGGGATGGCCCAGAGGGATGGTATGGGGAGGGAGGAGGGAGGAGGGTTCGGGATGGGGAACACATGTATACCTGTGGCAGATTCATTTTGATATTTGGCAAAACTAATACAATTATGTAAAGTTTAAAAATAAAATAAAATTAGAAAAAAAAAAAAAAGAAAGCATGGTGGCGGGGACGGTGAGAAGGAGGCTCAAGAGAAAGGGAATACATGTATCATATAGCTGATTCAGCGTGTTACAGCAGAAATTAACACAACATTGTAAATCAATTATACCCCAATTAAAAATAAATTTTAAAAAGCAAAAAAAAAAAAATAAATAAAAGCAAATCTGAAGAGGTCTCAGAAATGTAAACACAACTGATGTTTTCTTACAGACTATGTAATCATATACCAAATATTGATAGAAACATGGACAATAAATGTTATTTTAATGAAGTCTCAGGAAGAAATGATGGACTCTTATTGGACAATAAAGAGAAAGCCTCAGAAGGGAATGGCAACCTATTCCAGTATTCTTGCCTGGGGAACCCCATGGACAGAGGAGTCTGCAAGCTACAGTCCACGTGGCTGCAAAGAGTCTGTTCGCCTGAGTGACTAACCCACACACTCACAAAGAAAAGGTGATACTTTTTATAAAGTAGCAAAGAAATTGGCTAAATTGTGTTCTTGTTCCTGTATTTTGTGCAAAGTTAAACTTGCAAGCAATGAAAGTAGACATTTAGGAGAGGAGAAAATTACTGAACGAGCGCTTTGGTCCTCCTGACTGCTTATAGTGAAGCACAAGAAGAGGGAAATGACTTGAAGATTGAACTATTGAGAGAAACTAGATCTTAAATTTGGAAAATTCTCAGTCTGTCCATATTGAAAAAAAATGAGGAAGCATATTCAGAAGAGAATACTAAGGGTATGGCTAAGCAACTACTTGATAAGGAGATTTGGATACTTATGAACCCTGGATATAACCAACTACCTTTAAAAGAAAACTACAGATTAAACTAAAGAGAAAGGAGACAGGACAGAATTAAGAAAGGCTGTCAGACTTCAGAAGTTTACAGGGTGGGATCATAGAGCTATTTGGCTATGAACATACTCCATTTTTTTAATTTAAGGGAACAATGACCCCTAAGATGATTCAGTAGTTATCAGAGATATTTCTTCAGTTTCAGAAGTGGGGACCATTGCCTCATTTACAATAGGACAGTCAATCTCTGCCAGTTATGGGGGCTTGACCTCCACTTAGCAGAGATATAGGACAGGAATCTCTCCTGCTGAACTGTAGCAGCTGGACTGCTACCAAATTAACCATGAAGGGAAGAGCAAGGAACAAAACAGTTTACTCTCAATATTTAATATCTCATGCCTTGCTAGTTTTGTACTTGTTTGGGACCATCATCATTTTATTCTTCCCTTTTTATCCCTTTGGAATGGGAATGTCTAACCTATTCCTCTTCTATCATTTCATTTTGGAAGCATATAACTTGCTTGGTTTTATAAGTTGGGAAGATATTTTGACTCAAGATGAATCATACCTTGAGTTTCATCCATGTCTAATTTAGAATATATTTTAGATGAGACTTCAGATTTCAGACTTAATGCTGGAATGAGTCAAGACTGTTGGGAATATTGGGCTGGAATGAATGTAATTTTTAACATGAGGACATGAATTTTAGTTACCAGGGACAGAATTTTACGGGCTATTTATGTCCTTTTAAAATTAACCTGTGGCGGATTCATTTTGATATTTGGCAAAACTAATACAATTATGTAAAGTTTAAAAATAAAATAAAATTTAAAAATAAATAAATAAAATAAAATATAATTAATATGCTGAAATTTAATTCCCCAAATAATGGCATTATGAAGTGGAGATAATGATAGTAGAGTCCTCATGAATGGGATGAGGGATGGTATGGGGAGGGAGAAGGAAGGGGGGTTCAGGGTGGGGAACATGTGTATATCTGTGGCAGATTCATGTTGATGTATGGCAAAACCAATACAATACTGTAAAGTAATTAACCTCCAATTAAAATAAATAAATTTTATATTTTAAAAAAATTAAAAAAAAAAGACCAGAAAACTAGCTTTCTGTTTTTCTGCCACGTGATAATACAAGGATAAGTCTGCAATCTGTAAAGTCATAGAGAGGTCTCGCCAGAACTTAACCATGCTGACACCCTGGTTTCACATTTTTAGCAACCAGATCTGTGAGAAAAATATTCTTTTTTTTTTTTTAACTAAGCCATCCACTCTCTGGTACTTTGTTATTGTAGACAAGACTGACTAAGACAACATGGAAAGAACTATCCAAAAGAATTAAAAAGAATAGTATCTGGCACTCACAAAAGAAAGCTTCAAAATTCATAGGAAACTGGGAAAACTAGACAGAATGATCCCCTCAGTCAGGGTTGGTTGGAGTGATTAACTCTAGATAAAGTTCTTGTCCCACCTAACAACTGCTAAAAGCAAGAAATATTAAGCATAACTACTTTCCAGAGCAAAGCTCAATAATAAGTGCAGCACTACAAAATATCTAGTGCAAAAAAGTGCAATACACAGTGTCTGGTGTATTAGTTAGGGTTCTCCTGAGAGGCAGAACAGGATGTGTGTGTACCTGCTTATTTATGTACGTATATATGTATGTATGTATGTATATATGTATCGAGAAATTTTAAGGAATTGTCTCAAGTGATCATAGAGTCAATCACTTGTTTGGTAAGTCTAAAATCTGCCATGGGGACTGGTAGGTTGGAATCCCAGTGAAAAGTTGCAACTCGAATCTAGCAGATCTCCTTCTTGCTGGAGGGAGGTCAGTCTTTGTTTGTTTAGGCCTTCAACTGATTGTATGGTACTCATCCATATTACATAGGATACCATATGTAATACTTTACACAACATCCACTAATTTAAATGTTAATCTTATCCAAAGAAACACCTGTACAAAGGCATCCAAAGTAATGTTTGTCCAAGTATCTGGACACTGCTGCCTACCTATTTTGACACATAAAATTAACCATCACATTAGGCAATCAATGAAATAATATTCAGAATGCAAAGATGCAGGAAAATATGATGCCATTAGGCAGAAAAATATAATCAATTGAAACCATCCCAGAATTGACACAGATATTAAAATCAACTCTCGAGAATATTAAAAGAATGTATATCTCTACTATGTGTGTATATATACATATATATATATATACACACACACATACACACACACATATATAATTTATTTTTTTATATTTATATATATATACATATATATATACACACACACACATATATAATTTATTTATTTTTTATATTTATATATATATATACACATATATATATATACACACACACATACACACACACATATATAATTTATTTATTTTTAATTGAAGGATGATTGCTTTACAGTATTATGTTGGTTTCTACCAAACATCAACATGAATCAGCCATAGGTTTACCTATGTCCCCTCCCACTGAAACTTCCCTCCCCCTTCCAACCCCATCCCACTCCTTTAGATTGTTACTGAGCCCCTGTTTGAGTTCCCTGAGTCGTATAGCAAATCCCCACTGGCTGTCTATTTTACAGATGGTAATGTACGTTTCCATGTTGCTCTCCATAGATCCCACCGTCCCCTTCTCCTCTTCCAGCCGTGTTTCTGTCTCTTCTCTACGTCTGTGTCTCCACTGCGCCTCTGCAAATAGGTTCATCAGTACCCTATTTCTAGATTCCATATTTATGCATTAGTTCTATTATATATTTTTAAGTTAAATATATTTTGAAAAGATAAATTGATAAGCCTCTACCTTGGTTAAGAAAAAAAGAGAAATAAATTGCTAATTTCAGAAAAATGAGAGGTCATAATCACCAGATCCCATGGACATTAAAAGTATAATACATGAATAATATGAACAATTCTATGTCCACAAGTTTGATAACATAGATTACATAAAACCCCACAGCTAACTCCCTACTTAATTGTGAGAAACTGGAAGCTTTCCCTCTAAAATCAGTAACAAGGCAAGGATATATTCTGTCAACATTACTTTTCAACATTGTACTGGAAGTATTAGCTAATGCAATAAGATCAAAGAAGGAAATAAAAAGTATACAGATTGGAAAAGAATGAATAAAACTAGATTTGCTTGCAGATTGTATGATAGTCTAAATAGAAAGTCAGAAAGAATTGACAAACACCCCTGGAACTAATAAGCAAATACAGCATAGTTGAAAGATACAAATTTAATAAACAAAATCAATTTTGTATGTATCTTTATAAAGACAACTATAAACTCTATGAACAAAACCAAAGAACTAAATAAATGGAGAGACATTACATTTTCATGGGTAGGAAGAATCAGTATTATCAAGATGTCAGTTTTTCCTAACTTGATCTATACATTCAATGCAAACCGTATCAAAATCCCAGCAAGTTATTTTATGGATATCTATTTTTTTTCCCTAAAAAATGGGGTGGCAACAGATTCAGTATAGTAGACAATATTGAATGAGATGAGCAAATTTGGAGGAGAGACACTACCTGACTTCAAGCCTGTAAAGCTGCAGTGATTAAGTAGTGCAGTATTGGAAAGGTAATAGACAAGTAGACCAATGGAACAAAATAGAGAGTCCAGGAATAGACCCCATTGAATACAGTTAAATGACATTTGATATAGGAGCACAATGGAGGAAAAGAATGTGTTTCTAACAAATAGTTCTATAACAACTGGCTACCAACATGCAAAACAGTGTGCCTAGACACAGATTTTCAGAGAAGGCAATGGCACCGCACTCCAGTACTCTTGCCTGGAAAATACCATGGACAGAGGAGCCCGGTGGGCTGCAGTCCATGGGATCGCTAAGAGTCGGACACGACTGAGCGACTTGACTTTAACTTTTCACTTTCATGCATTGGAGAAGGAAATGGCAACCCACTCCAGTGTTCTTGCCTGGAGAATCCCAGCGATGAGGGAGCCTGGTGGGCTGCCATCTATGGGGTTGCACAGAGTCCGACACGACTGAAGCAACTTAGCAGCAGCAGACACTGATTTTAAGCCTTTCATAAAATTAACTAACAGATGAAAAAACTAAATGTAAAATCAGTTGTATAACTATAAAGCTCCTGAAAGATAACATAGGAAAAAACCTAGATAACATTGGGTATGGCAATGGATTTTTAGATACAACAATAAAGGCATGTTCCTTTAGCTCTGCAAAAGATAATGTCAAGGGAATGAAAAGATAAAAGAAGGAGAGAAATTATTTGCAAAACATATATATGATAAAGGACGGTTGTCCAAAAATACAGAAAGAACTATTAACTCTCAAAAATCAAAATCTGCATTAAAAATTGGTGAAAGAATGGACACTTCACCAAAGAAGATATACAAATGACAAATAATCATATTAAAATATCCCCTACAGTTTATGTCACCAGGGAAATGAAAATTAAAACAAAGATGAGAACTACTATACGCCTGTTAGATGGTCAAAATCCTAAATAGTGACATCATATGCTCACGAGGATTTGGAGCAATAGAATCTCTCATTTGTTGCTGGTAGCAATGCAGAGCAGTACAGCCTCTTTAAAAATGTTTGATACTTTCTAATAAAATGAAGCATAATCTTATCATATAGTCTGGTTTTTACAGTCATTGGTATTTACCAAGAAGCTGAAAGCTTATGTCCACATAAAATCATCATAAGAATGTTTATAATAGCTTTATTCACAATTCTCCATCTCAGAAGCAACCAAGATTTTAGGTGAATGGTTAAATAAACTGTAGAATGCCCAGATCATTGTACACTATTCAGAGCTAAAAAGAGATGAGTTATCAAGGTGTGAAAAGACATGGAGGAATGTTAAATTCATATTGTTAAGTGAGAGAAACCACTCTATAAAGATTGCATACTGCATAACTCCAACATTATATGACATTCTAGAAAAGGTAAAACTAAGAAGAAAATAAATATATCAGTGTTTATTAGAGGGTGGGGCAAGGTAGGATGTTAAGATGAAATCCAGGATTTTCAGGGCATTGAAAATACTGTGTGTGATACTACTATGATGGATGCACCTCATCATGAAAAGTGAGTGTTAGTTACTCAGTCGTGTCCAATTCTGCAACCCCATGGCCTGTAGCCTGCCACATTCCTCTGTCTGTGGAATTCTCCAGGCAAGAATAATAAAGTGTGTAGCCATTCCCATTGCCAGGGGATCTTTCCCACCCAGTGATCAAACCCAGGTCTCCTGAATTGCAGGCAGATTCTTTACCATCTGAACCATCAGGGAAGTCTGACATGTAATCATTCATTAGTCCAAATCGCTAGACTGTACAGCACCAAGAGTGAACCCTAACATGTCTTTGGTTGAATTTGATGTGTCAGTGTAGTTTCATCAATTATAAAATATATACCTCTCTGGAGGGGGATATTGATAATGGGGAACCTATGTATAAGGGGGAGCAGAGGCTATATGAAAAATCTCTGCCCCTTGCTTTCATATTTGCTGACTCTAAAACCACTCAAAGAGAAAAATAATGTCTTAAATAAGAACTACTCATATGCAGTGATTCATAGGTATAGAAAGAAGGAATTTCAACTTGAAAAAAGATATCTATGAAATAATAAGAGAATTTCATAGTTTATAATTAATTAAGACGTTCTAAGTTCTATAACAAAATATACATTGTTGCTAAATATGACATGTGTTTGTGGGTATATGCTTTCATAGTTTCTAATTCCTTCAGAGGTCTGAGTAAAATAATAACTTGATTTTCCTGTAAATTTTTTATTTTAGAACTAGTTTTAGGTCTTCATTAAAATTCACAAAATCTTTGAAGTTTTATTGTGAAAATAATAAACAAATAGTTTCCTTGACTACAAGGCAAATTTTATGGACATGAAAATAAAGTTTAAATTTAAAATAGAATTATTGGATAATTTTAGAAGAGAAAATGGATTCATATATCTTTTTGTCTGCTCCGTATTGTACATTTTGATCTATGCATCATTACTTCGGTTGACTCTTATTTATTAAAGATTTAAAAGCAAAAAACTAGAAATTGTTCTCAGGAGTTCTGTATGAAGCACTGAACTAATACTGTTGGAGCATCATCTACCATGACCCAGAAACTAAGCAACAGAAAGAAAATCCGATCATTTTATTGACATGTGCTTCACATTATCTGATACACAATCTGAATCCCATATTGAGATACCATATGTGTGACATTTTCTGCTTTTTGTCCTTTAATAAAGTCTTCGAAAGACTAATCAAAATATCAGGATTATGTAAAGGATTGTCAGCTGTAAGAAAATGCATTTCAGTTGAGTTCATATTCCTTTAGGGGAAAAACAATCATCTGAAACACATTATGCATATTTGTAACCAAAGCCACTATGAGGATTTTTACTGGTGATGATTATTAATGCCCTCTACATGAGTTGGAAACTGAGGTGACTGACAAGATTTTTTTTTTCTAGATCCACAACTGTCAGATGTTTAAGAAGAAAAGACATATTTTTGAATATGTTTCTTTGTATTTTCAAAATAAATAAATCCATATCATTGAGACAGTTAAGTTTTTAAAGTTTTCTGCTTAAATTGGACAATTTACACTTTAAGTTGAAGTTTCTAAAACTTAAATGTTTTGAATAAAAGTTTCCATTTGAAGTGAGCTCCTTTTCCCCTGTCTTTAACATTCAGACTCTGCCTTTCAACTTCTCCAGGCCCAGAAGGAGTGGGAAGCAAATATGAAAGCTTTGTCTCTTGTCTTGTTTTTCTTCAAATTTGAATGACCTGGAATATTTCATATTCAATGAGAAGTCACAAACTATTTAATGAAATCAATGAAACAGTAATGTATCAAGAACATGTGAAGAGGAAGAAAACAAAACAACAACAACAAAACGCTGGGCTAGAATGTGAGGAATCTGGTTCCTGGCTAAATAGCTTGTGTGTGATTTTTTAGACCTGACTACATGCAATTACAGAGGCTGTTCCTGGCAGGCTTCAGGGGCCACCAGACTCGCACATGGACTTTGCCTTGCCTTCTCCAAAGGGAGTTGCAGTCAAGGATTCAGGGTCCCCAGCTGGCCAGGCTATTATACATATCTGATATATCTATAGTATGTAATATGTATACACATGTATACATAGTAATACATATGTAATATGTATAATATACATATTCCTTCCCCCTGGTGCTTTTGCTGTAGAACATTTTAGAGAGGGAACTGGAGGGAAACTTAAAGACATGTTTCTCTACTCTTACTCAACATCAAGCAGTTTTCTAGTCCTAGTCCTTACTCCTGTCCTTCCCCACTGACCATCAGATGTCACTTGGAAGTAAAAAGATCCCTGTGTCTGTGCTGCCTGGACCTGGCATTGTGCCATGGTGGAAAATGGATGTCAGGAGAGCCAACAATTTCTTAGGTTTGGCCGCTTGCTTACACCATGGGAGTAAGTGATTTAAAAACTGGAGGGTTGTTTTCGTTTTGGTTCATTGTTACAATATTGACTATTTCTACACCAAGCAGCTTAGCTCTCAAGTTCATTCTAAAATTTTCACTTGGGTTTTCATTATATATTTATCTTGTTGTTGAAACTTTCCATATTTAATTCTGAGACATTTTTTCACTCATTTCAGGCATATCATAGTTGTTGGTCAAAGAATCATTATGGTATCTTAAAAAAAAATCTTTGTCAGATAATTTTAGCATCTTTTGTTTTCTGGGGTTTGGCAATGATTGACTGTCTTTTGTGTTCAGCTTGAGATCTTCCTGGTTGACAGTACTGAAATCATCACATGGCATGCAGCTTTCTCTGACCCTGTATACAAGTGCCATATACCTATAGCCCAGTGGCAATAAAAGCCCAAGTTTCCCGCTCAGCCAGAGAAGGGGGACTCCTCATCATTGTTGGGTGGGAATAAGTGTTTCATCTACCATATAGCCATCCACTGATACTTCTTTGGCTGAGAGAGATGGGGGTTCCTTGTTACATTCCCAAAATGGCTTTCTCAGATACCAATGTGAAGGAAGCATGCCAGAGAGGGGTGAAAATCCAGGTTCCTTAATTTTTAGTCTTCTTGGATCCTATTCTGGTTGGATAAGAGGTTGACAGAGGGTGGGGGTAACTTCTTTATTGGCCTGGTGGCTCAGACAATAAAGAATCTGCTTGCAATGCAGGAGACCTGGATTTGATCCCTGGGTTGGGAAGACTCCCTTCGAGAAGGGAATGGCTACCCACTATAGTGTTCTTGCCTGGAGAATCCCATGAACAGAGGATCCTGTTGGGCTACAGTCCATAGGTTTGCAAAGAGTCAGACACAACTGAAGCAACTAACACTATATTGACCAGGAAAAAGTAGAAATCTGTGCTCATCCCCTGGCCATTGGTGATTTGGGTCTGGGTGGTCCAGTTTGCT
The DNA here is from genome assembly GCF_029378745.1 of Bos indicus. Classification (NCBI taxonomy): domain Eukaryota; kingdom Metazoa; phylum Chordata; class Mammalia; order Artiodactyla; family Bovidae; genus Bos; species Bos indicus. The sequence continues at coordinate 31,208,178 of NC_091760.1, read as the reverse complement.
GTGCTTAGTTTGTTTGTTTTTGTATGTTTGGGGGTAATGGTGCAGTTATTTTCTAAAGGTTGCTGGTCTAGATAAGTTCCCTATTTCTATTTCCGGGTCTTTGGATATAAAAAGAAGGATTTGTTTGGACAACTTATTTTCTGTGTCCATTGGTACTTCCAAGTTATCGGATTCTTTGGCACCCATTTTAGTTAACTGAGGCAAAATGAAAAGCTTTGTTTTGTCTGTTCAGTTGCTAACTTATGTCTGTCTCTATGCGACCCTACAGACTGTAGCCTCCAGGTTGTTCTGTCCTTCAATAATATCTCCCAGAGTTTGTTCAAATTCATGGCCATTGAATAGGTGATGTTAACATCTCATCCTCTGCTGTCCCCTTTTCCTTTACCTTCAATCTTCCCAGGATCAGGGCCATTTCCAATGAATTAGCTCTTTGTATCAGATGGCCTAAGAATTGAAGCTTCAGCTTCAGCATCAGTCCTTCTAATGAATATTTAGGGTTGATTTCCTTTAGCTTCGACTGGTTTGATCTCCTTGCTTTCCAAGGGACTCTCAAGGGTCTTCTCCAGCACCAAATTCAGAAGCATCAATTTCTCAGTGCTCAGCCTTCTTTATGGTCCTACTCTCACATCCATACATGACTACTGTAAAAACCATAGCTTTGACTATATGGACCTTTGTTGACAAAGTTATGTCTCTGCCTTTTAATATGCTATCTAGGTTTATTGTAGCTTTCCTTCCAAAGAACAAGCGTCTTTTAGTTTTGTGGCTGCAGTGATTTTGGAGTCCAAGAAAATAAAGTCTCTCACTGCTTCCATTTTTTTCCCCTTCTATTTGCCATGAAGTGATGGAACTTGATGCCACAATCTTACTTTATTTTTCTTTTTGAACATTGAGTTTTAAGCCAGCATTTTCATTCTCCTCTTTCACTCTTATCAAGAAGCTCTTTAGTTCCTCTTTGTGTTCTGCCATTAGGGTGGTCATCTGCATATCTGAGGTTGTTGATATTTCTCCCAGCAATCTTTATTCCAATTTATAATTCATCCAGTCCAGCATTTGCATAATGTACTCTGCATAGAAATGAAATAAGCAGGGTGACAATATACAGCCTTGTTGTATTCCTTTCCCAATTTTGAAGAAGTCCATTTTTCCATGTCTTGATCTAACTTGCTTCATGACCTGCGCATGGGTTTCTCAGGAGACAGGTAATGTGTTCTGGTATTCCCATCTCTTTAAGAAATATCTAGTTTGTTGTGATCCACACAAAGGCTGTAGCATAGTCAATGAAGCAGAAGTAGATGTTTTTCTGGAATTCCCTTGCTTTCTCTATGATTCAGTGGATTTTGGCAATTTGATCACTGGTTCTTCTGCATTTTCTAAACCCAGTTTTTACATCTGGAGGTTCTCGGCTCATGTACTACTGAAGCCTGGTGTGAAGAATTTTGAGTGTAAACTTACTAGCATATGAAATAAGTGAAATTGTACTATAGTCTGAAAAGCTAGGGAATTCAAAATCATATTTGTGTTTATGTCCAGAGGTCACTACTTTTTTTTACATTTTTCTTTCCAATTTTTTTTTTTTACTCTGATTATGTTTGTTTTACACATAATATCCAAGATTTTTATACTAGCAGGCATGATATATTTTGTTTGTTTTATTTTCTACTCTTCAGAATATGGAGAAATGTATCTGATCCATCTTTCTGAAAGGAAGTGCCAACACATAGTTTTGTTTTTTTTGTTTGTTTTCTTTTTAGTCAAAACTGTTAATTCAGAGCAATTGTATTTAAATATAATAATTAATTCTTTTGGATGAAAAATTTAACATTATAATTTCATGTGTGTTGAAGGATGCCATCGTCCTTAGAGTAATTCCAAATGAATATAGTGAAAGCTAAAATATTGCAGAAGTATTTTATTTCTGTTATGCTATATATATATATAAAAAAAACATATAAATATATATTTAAAATAACTTCATAGAATATTTTCAATTCCTTTGTTAGCTCTATGTACTTTGCATGAGAGATAAAAAAGAAAATACTTCTTTCCTATTTGCATTGATATTGGTAATGAGAACAAAAGACTTCATCAGCATTTTCTGGTCTATTTTAGAAGGTGAAGCACTCCTTACTTCCATTTAAAATTATCTCACAACTAATCAGGTAAAAAATTGGAAATCTATGATGGAACTGAGCCAGATCTTCCTATTCATAGTTTATCTCTTGCTTGAGACTACATAAATCTCCCTACTTTCTTCCACCATGATTCAATTATAAGTGTAGTGACTTTCACCTTTTGAAATAAGAAATAAGGAAAACACTGCCATTTTAACAACAAAAAATGTTACTATTGCTTTAATTCAGCAACATACTATAAATAACAGGTGCATCTAATTTGGTTTAATTTATAATAACTAGAACACATTGAAAGATAAACTGAAGTTTTATAAATCAAATCCAAATGAAATGATAATATATGGAAAACTATTTTACCCTTTATGTATGAACACATAATTTCCACTTTTGTTTGGTATTTATTTGATACTTCAGCCCTTTGATCAGAACAGAGAAATGTGTGTTTAACTTGATCACACATTTGAAAGTCATTTCCAACGTGTTATGTGTGACTGGTGGAGTTTATTATGTACTTCTGAATGTGAATCAAAGTTTTAAAGCTAATAACTATAATAAAAATCATTATGCGTTTGACATCATAGTAATCATTGATATTTTGGGCATTACCAGCACATAATATAAAGCAGAAGAATTATACAAATGCATTAAGACCTACTGTAGTGAAATATCTGACTATTGAACCTGGAGCAGGGATATATATTTTATGCAACTTCATCTAGGCAAGCTTTCCCACCCCAGTTCCTGATTGTTGAAACAAGTTTCTGATCTATGTGGCTTACATATGCCTGTCAATGTTGAAAATATTTTACTTTTAAGACATATTTTCTACTCCCATCATTGTTCTAATGCTCATGTCACCATTGGAAAGAAATTTAATCATTCTAGGACTCAGCATCATCTGTCAATAGGAGGGTTTTAGATAACCAATGAGACCTTCTTACTCTGTCTAGCAGTCTCTGATACCTATGGAACTCAGTCAAGGTAAGAATTTTTGACCTCTTTACATGTAGCACTTTTCAAGCTTATAAAACCTTTCATTCCTTTTGTATAACAAATATTTTGTAATGTTCCTAGCCTGGAATAACAGTCAGAGATACCATAACCAACCTGCACAAGTCATTTCAGAAAGATCCACATCAATTTAACAGTGTACCAGTAACATAGAGAAGGTAAAGGAGGAAGATAATTGAAAGTAAAACATTGTGAATTCCAATAGCCAATGTTACAGTAGAAAATACAATGACAGGGTGAAATGCTTATACCTAATTCTATAGTACCTATGCAGAGATGTGTGTTGTTCTGATGATGCAAGTATCATGAGCATTGTTGCTGTCAATGGCATTACTCTACCAAATAGTGATAAACTCAAAGGGCATCTGAACAGAATTAAATACAAATTATCCTTGGTTTTAGTCCATTTTTGAAAATTCTATGTATATCTTAAAATTGTGCAAAAACATTTGACTATTAATTTGTACTTGACTATTAAGTACAAATTATTATCTTCTCGTCTTATTCAGCAATATTTCACACACATGACTAACAACTATTTGTTAAGATAACCCACTATGATCACTGCAAGGTGTCCAGCAATATGTCCTTCGATTGATGCTCATCAGAAACTGCTCACAAAACTCTAAAGTGTCCTTTGGGTAGCTGCACTGGCCCTTTCTGAAGCTATTATTCTAATGGGACACACAGTCTGCAATTCAGAGAGATCCTGGACAAACGTATTAAAAAAGAATAGTCAGAACAATTTAAATGAAACTGAACAGAAAAGGAGTGTTTTTATTTTATATCTTGTATGTGTTATCCATTTTGGAGTAGACTTCTATGTGTACTTCCTAAATCGAATATCCAAATCTTCACTACATACAGTAGTTGTTTCTATATTGTGTTAAATAAGTTTCTGGTCATCCATGTGTTAAAACCCCTTATACAATTTCTCTGAAACACTGAGGACTCTTCTGTACTGGTCATGCCTCGAGGATGGAATTTAAACTAGTCCCATTTATCCAACATGATCTTTGAGCCTCCAACATAAGAGGAGCATCTACTTTAAAACATACTGCTTGGGGAAAAAAATAAAAGGAGAGTAAGAAGGAGAAAGAGAAGGAGAAGAAAAAGAAGGAGGAAGAGAGGTCACAATTAAAGGAGCTGCAGGAGAAATAGCACAGAACACATGTGTGTATACATATGTATGTATATATCTGGGTAGAACAATACATTTTCAAAATTATTTCTGAAAAGTACTATAGTGGAAGATTACACTTCCCCGTAAAGACTTATGGACAAACAAGTTTAAGACCTTCAGAATATGCAATGCTTTCTGAAGTTCCACACAAGGTTATAATCACGAATCTGAATACTCTCTCACTCAATCCACACCTGTGTTTCTCCCTTACTTTCAATCAACCAGCTGTCTCAGTTTTATACATGCGTATTCACCACACATCAGCATATGAGGCCAGGGACTCTACTCGTTTCATCTTACTCATACACCAGCCCATGGAATCCTGCTTTATATTCAGCAAGTAAAATATACTAGATTTAAAGTGATTTTTGTGTTTAGTCACTCAGTTGTGTCTGACTTTTTGTGATACCATGGACTGTAGCCCAACAGCATATGCTGTCCATGGAATTGACCAGGCAAGAATACTGGAGTGGGTTGCCATCTCCAACTCCTGGGGATTTTCCTGACCCAGGGATTGAACCAGAGTCTTGCATCTCCTGCAATGGCAGGCAGATTCTTTACCACTACGCCTCCTGGGAAGCCCATTAAAGTGCTTCAGAAGATGTTAAATCCAGTGTCTTCTCCTTTGCTCAGAATATAGGAGCAGTATGCCAACTGTTTGTTCTCATCACCTGCCCACTCCTGACAATGGTCAAGATGAAACAGTATCTCTGGGGCCAACACATCTGATGATGAAGCTCCTAATCTATGCATCCTGACCTCTTAAAATAACATTTTAAACTCTTTAACCAGATTAAGCTGCTTAACAAAGAGTTTACTAATCACAGTATGCCTTATGTAAATAAAGTAATTGAGGGACAGAATAAGCCTATTTAAAATTCTTGCAATGTAAAAAGCATGGGAAGAAAGTAGTAGGATGTGTTAAATTTCTGTGGCAAATGTTAGAAAATACTGCATTTAAAAGAGACTGCAGATCTCCTAAGTATTGAGATACTCTCAATGAAATTGTACTGTCTTTTTCTCCACTTTCTTACATACGTTTATATAATAGAACGTACTTACCTTGACTTGCCAAGGATGAGTGGCTGAGAGAAGGGAAGTAATAAGAATCTTGAAAGATTTTGAGCACTTTCTGCTTTGTGTTGCAATTTATTTCTTTCACTAACTTCCCAACTCTAAGAAAACTAAAACTTTTAATGATTATAGAGCAATATTTTCTTTCTGTATGAACTAACCCACATTTTTCTTTTTTTCCACTGAGATCTTTGGTTTTGCATGTTTGCAACACCTTTGCTTCAAGGATCTCAAGGTATTATATAAAATATGTCAGTAAGTCTAAAAACTGGAATATATGGGGGTGGTAATGTATGTATTTCTGTGCTTTCCAGAGATTCTCTTTACAATCTCTAGGCATTATTTTTGGCTGTGTAAATCTCTGTAACCTCCCTCTCTGTCTCTCTCTCTCTCTCTCTGTCTCTTTCTCCCTCTCTCTCTCTCAATCTCTATTTTTTCTCAATCTATTCTGAATATGAGAAAGGAGAATATAGATTCTAAAAAAGAAAATACTCAGTCCCCAAAAAGCCACCGCTGATTCTTAAACTTGCTAATGTTTAACTCTTATTTGTATTCTTTCTTCCTGCAACCAAGTTTTAATCCCATGATTCCAACTGTAGCTTCAGCAGAATTATGTGTGGCCACATAAGTGATTCAAAATAGAAAACTTGGCTCTTATCACTTCAATTAATTACTACTACCCAAGTGATCCTGGGTTTCCAAGTCCTTTATGGAGGTGTGCACCTTATTAAATTGCCAGGGAATATGTCCATATGCCTATGTTTAGAATTGGATTTTTTCCATGGTTCACTTGTCTTTCCACGTTTGATTTATTTACATTATTGCTTGAGGAAAGCAAGATACTGGTGACCTTAAAAGACTCTTGAATAGGTAGTATTCCTTTTGCCAAGTAAGCAAAAATAATTTATTTTTATTAATCATATTAAAAGCCAAATTGGCATGTTACAAGTTTTACTGATAAGGTTTTTTTTTTTTTTTCTCCTTGTACAAGGATTCAAGTCTTTGGCCTTACTTTTCAACAATATACTAATTCATGCACCTTTGTCAAATAAATCTTCTCATATCAGTGTTGTTTATTCATATAATTTCTAATTATAAACACAAATGCCTTTCTTCAATATTTCTTGCCTAGGACAATTGACAAACTTAAAAATAGCAATGCTATCTAAATAGGGGAAAGGATGAAGATACAAATTGCTTTAAGGGCCGTGTGAAAGTTCAGAGTTACTCAGATTTCTAGTTAATTATACACAGTTAAAAATATAAGTGATGATAAGTAAACATTTTATAATAGGAGTCTATTGTCTATTTGATACTAGAATTTAAATGCATAGTTTTATATGTCCCTCCAGTCAAAGAGGGCTTCCCAGGGGGCTCAGTGGTAAAGAATCTCCCTGCAATTCAGACAAGGGTATGATCCCTGAATCAGGAAGATCCCCTGAAGGAGGGAGTGGCAACCCACTCTAATTTCTTATCTGGAGAATCCAATGGACAGAAGAGCCTGGTGGGCAAAAGTCCATAGGGTCACAAAGGGTCAAACACAACTTAGCAACTAACATACACACACAATCAGTTTATCTGACACTGATATTTTGAAAAATCATTTAGTTAATTTGACAAAACTTATGACATTATCTACAGAAAGAAGGAAGAGATGGAGCCAAAAAGAAAGCAACATCCATCTGTGGAAGTGACAGTGATACAAGTCCGATGCTGTAAAGAAAAATATTGCATAGGAACCTGCAAAGTTAGGTCCATGAATCAAGGTAAATTGGAAGTGGTCAAACAGGAGATAGAAAGAGTGAACATCAACATTTTAGGAATTAATAAACTAAAATCAACCGGAATGGGTGAATTTAAATCAGATGACCATTAAATCTACCACTGTGGGCAAAAATCCCTTCAAAGAAATGGAGTAGCCCTCATAGTCAACAAAAGAGTCTGAAATGCAGTACTTGAGTGCAGTTTCAAACATGACGGAATGATCTCTGTTCATTTCCAAGGCAAGTCATTCAATACCAGAGTAATCCAAGTCAATGCCCCAACAATAATGCTGAAGAAGCTGAAGTTGAATGGTTCTATGATGACCTACAAGATTTTCTAGAACTAACATCAAAAACAGATGTTCTTTTCATGATAGGGAACTAGAATGCACAGGCAGGAATTCAAGACATACCTGGAGTAATAGGTAAGTTTGTCCTTGAAGTACAAAATGAAGCAGGGCAAAGGCTAACAGTTTTGCCAAGAGAATGCACTGGTCATAGCAAACACCCTCTTTCAACAACACAAAAGAAGACTACACATGGACATCACCAGATGGTCAATACCGAATCAGATTGATTATATTTTTTGCAGCTGAAGATGGAGAAATGCTATACAGTCAGTAAGAACAAGACCAGGAGTTGACTGGGGCTCAAGTCATGAACTCCTTATTGCCAAATTCAGACTTAAATTGAATAAAGAAGGGAAAACCACTAGGCCATTCAGGTATGACCTAAATGAAATCCCTTATTATTATACAGTGAAAGTGACAAATAAGTTCAAGGGATTAGATCTGATAGACAGAGTGCCTGAAGAACTATGGAAAGACATTTGTGAAATTGTACAGGAGGCTGTGATCAAGGCCATACCCAAGATAAATAAATGCATAAAGGCAAAATGGTTGTCTGAGGAGGCCTTGCAAATAGCCGAGAAAAGAATTGAAGTGATACGCTAAGGAGGAAAGGAAAGATATACCCATCTGGATGCAAAAGTTCCAAAGAATTGCAAGGAGAGATAAGAAAGCATTCTTAAGTGAACAATACAAAGAAATAGAGGAAAACAATAGAATGGGAAAGACTAAATATCTCTTCAAGAAAATGTGAGATGCCAAGGAAATATTTCATGCAGAAATGGGCAAAATAAAGGACATAAACAGTAAGGAACTAATAGAAGCAGACGACATTAAGAAGTGGCAAGAATACACAGAAGAGGTATACAAAAAAGACTGGAAAACCACAATGATGTGGTCACTCTCGTAGAGCCAGACATACTGGAATGAGAAGTCAAGTGGGCCTTGTTAAGTATCAGAATGAACAAAGCTAGTGGAGGTGGAGCAATTTCAGTTGAGCTATCTCAAATCCTAAAAGATGATGCTGTGAAAGTGCTGTACTCATTATGCCGGTAAATTTGGGAAACTCAGTAGTGACCACAGGACTGGAAAAGGTCAGATTTCATTCCAGTACCAAAGTAAGGCAATGCCAAAGAATGTTCAAACTACTGCACAATGGTACTCATCTCAAATACTAGCAAAGTCATGCTCAAAATTCTCCAAGCCAGGCTTCAACAGTACATGAACTGTGAACTTCCTGATGTTCAAGCTGGATTTAGAAAAGGCAGAGGAACCAGAGATCAAATTGCCAACATCTTTTGGATCATAGAAAAAGCAAGAGAGTTCCAGAAAAACATCTGCTTTGTTGACTATGCCAAAGCTTTTGACTGTGTCTATCACAACAAACTGTGGAAAATTCTTCAAGAGATGGGAATACCAGATCACCCCACCTGCCTCCTGAGAAATCTGTATCCAGATCAAGAAGCAACAGTGAGAACCGGATATGAAGCAGTAGACTGGATCCAAACTGGGAAAAAAATTATGTGAAGGCTTAATATTGTCACCTTGCTTATTTAACGTCTATGCAGAGTACATCATGTGAAATTCTGGGTTGGATGAAGCACAAGCTGAAATCAAGATTGCCAGGAGAAATAGCAATAATCTCTGATATTCAGATGACACCACCCTTATGGCAGATTCAAAGATGAACTTAAGAGCCTCTTGATAAAATGAAAGAGGAGAGTGAAAAAGCTGGTTTAAAACTCAACATTCAAAAAACTAAGATCATGGTCTCTGGTCCCATCAAATCATGGCAAATATCTGGGGAAGCAATGGAAACAGTGAGAGACTATTTTCTTGAACTCCAAATTCACTGCAAATGGTGACTGCAGCCATGAAATTAAAAGACCCTTACTCCTTGAAAGAAAAGCTATGACCAACCTAGATAACATATGAAAAAGCAGAGACATTACTTTGCCGACAAAAGTCTGTCTAGTCAAAGCTATGCTTTTTTCCAGTAGTCATGTATGGATGTGAGATTTGGACCATAAAGAAAGCTGAGTTCCAAAAAATTGAAGCTTTCCAACTGTGGTGTTGGAGTAGACTCTTAAGAGTCCCTTGGACTACAAGAGATGAAACCAGTCCATCCTAAAGGAAATCAATCTTGAATATTCATTGAAAGGACTGATCCTGAAGCTCCAATACTCTGGCCACCTGATGCAAAGAACTGACTCAATGGAAAAGACTCTGATCTGGGAAAGTTTGAAGGCAGAAGGAGAAGGAGATGACAGAGGATGAGATGGTTGGATGGCATCACCCACTCAATGGACATGAGTTTGAGCAAGCTCAAGGAGTTGGTGAAGGACAGGGAAGCCTAGTTTGCTGTCGTCCACATGGTCACAAAAAGCTGGACACAGCTGAGCGACTGAACTGAACTACACTGATGACATCATCTAAATGGAGCCTGATGTGTAAGTAGTCTTGTCATATGGTGATCAAATATAAGTGGAAAAGAACATCAGTTTTGGGTTCCCTTGAATTGTGTTCTCTTAACTTGCCTTTCATTTGCTGCTATAGGAAAAAGGCATAAAGTTTTAGATAAGGCCTGATGACACTTGAATGTTTTTGCTTATGATCAGAAGTTGCATACTCCTCCAAATGCAAAAATATTTTCCAAATGAAGGCTTTACAAATTTCAGAATTTTATTTGTGTATGTAGTATATGCATGTGGATGATTTCTCTTATCTTTAATGCAATGATCGACCATCTCTACCTGTCCCCAGAGACTTCTGGTGCTTTAGTATCCTTGACTGATGTAATGTTGAAAATGGCAACCTCATAAAAAGTATAAAAATTACCTGAGTACTTTGGTTCTTTCTCCTATTTCTTTAGTAGTAGTAGTATACAATCCATAACTGTCCTAAACTACTATGATTTCTTGTGAAAAGAAAAGCATTTCTAAAGGGTGAATCAGGTAAAAGATAAAAGCTGCTTGATGATATAAAATGGCATCAGAATGTATATTCAAGCATTAAATTTACTGAACACAGAAAATATAAATGGATAAAAGTGGGGAAAGGGAAACCAAGACATCTTATAGTATCACAAAGAACTACAGCTTTAGTGTTAATTCTTCCTTACAATATGCCCACTGAGATAGAGTAATTTGATCCTGAGTGCCTCTTTCAACGAAGGTGGAAGTAGCAACGGATATAATCAATGGCAGCCTCTGGCATATTATTTTTGCCCACATACAATTGTTTCAAAGCACAGGGTGTGCTAACTTCGAATGAACTTTTAAGATGCATAAAACACAGGACATTTGAAATTAATGTTAAAGGAGAATTTATTTTCAAGAAAAAGCAAGTGTTAGAACCAAGACTTAAATCATACAAAATGTTGGCCTTTTTAAAGCACAGACAAGAAAACTGCTGTGAATTGGCTTCCTACAGAGAGTGATATATCTGAAAAAATATTTACAGTATATACGTTAGTATCTGCTAAATGCTATAGTAGTTGTATTATTAAAACACTCTAAGTAGAGTGGAAGTACACAAAGGAAATATCACATTTTATGTGTTTGTTAAAATATTCTAAATGGTTATCAAATCCCACCAAGCTGCATCTTCCAACACTGACTGACTTGAAATATGCAAGGAATCACACTGATATCACCTAGTTTACCAATGGTCAGAAAAAATTTTCAATTCGTTGGTTCCATGCCAAAGAAGGTATCTACTTTTTGTCAAGATATCTACTTTCCCATAGAGAACAAAATAAAAATCAAAAAGATCTGTAGGAAGAAACTTTTTATGTTGATGGTTCTAGGACACGCTTGATTTTCTTTCAACCTTTAATACGAAGAGATCCAGTAATGTATGATAGGTGTAACTCAGCTAATTATAGGATTTAATCCTACCATCTCATAAATCAATATTCAGGAAATGTTAAGACTATATTTGAGAAATCTATTCATTAATCAACTTCTAGTTTGCTTGCAAAGTAAAACTAACCAATATTTCTTTTGGTGTCTTGAAAACTACATGCTAATGAGTGATAGTTTTAATACTTTTGGATAGTGAGAAAGCTAATTTATTTTATCTGGAGAAAACTGAATAACAACTACTGTAATATGTTATATAGAAATACTGAAAAACCCTAAACCAAAAGTCAGCAAACATATTCAGTAAAGGGCCAAGCAGGAAACTCTTTAGGTTTGTAGCCCAAGAGGGGAAATTGAAACTCTTCTGTAGGCACTTACATAACAAGACATTCAAAAACATATTTCCTTTTCTTTCAAAAAAAAAAAAAAAACCTATCCAAACAGTTTACACTAGGTATTTATTCTGAAAACTTAGCATCTAGAGGTTTTTTTTTCTTCCTTTGTCATTCTGTTAAATATCCTTCCATCCCAGTATAGATGGGTTTGTGTATATCTATTTATAATTCTGTGGTTTTTCTTTATATATGTATGTGTTTTTTTTTCTGTTTTTGATTGGCTTTCTAGAAAGCATAATGCCTCCATGCTCTGTATCCTTTTCTTCCTTTCTAGCATATTTGGGTTTTTTTTTTTTTTTCTCACAATTTCTAAAAATCTGCCTTATTGGTGTCTGCAACACTTGCCCTGCTAGCGTTTATAAGAAGTGTCTAAAGAATTGATGCTTTTGAACTGTGGTGCTGAAGAAGACTCTTGAGAGTCCCTTGGACTGCAAGGAGATCCAACCAGTCCATCCTAAAGGAGATCAGTTCTGGGTGTTCATTGGAAGGACTGATGTTGAAGCTGAAACTCCAATGCTTTGGCCACCTGATTCAAAGAGCTGACTCATTTGAAAAGACCCTGATGTTAGGAAAGATTGAGGGCAGGAGGAGAAGGGGACGACAGAGGATGAGATGGTTGAGTGGCATCACTGACTCAATGGACATGAGTTTGGGTGAACTCCGGGAGTCGGTGATGGACACGGAGGCCTGGCATTCTGAGGTTCATGGGGTCACAAAGAGTGAGACACGACTGAGCAACTGAACTGAACACATAGAAAGGGCTTAATACATTATTTATTGTGGTAGCAAAAAAGTTGAATGAATGATGAAAAATTAAATTTCAAGGTAAAAATAAAAACTATGCAGAAAGGAAGCAATATTTGGCAGAAATATAAATAAGATGCTGCTGCAGATAATAATATATTGTTTTTTGTTTTAGTTTGGATTCATCATCTTTTCAGGAAAACGGGAAGAGAAGGTGATAAAAATATAGATTGTTCCATTAAGCTCTAGGAGAGAAAAAACTGTGGTGTGTATAGTGAATTCCTTTAATTCCTTGGCCTACACTTCTTAGTCTGCTCTCACCTACACCAGCTCCCAGGCTGAAATCTCATCACAGCTGGGCTCATAAAATTACACAGTCTCTAACAGGGATATTTCTAAGGCATCTTGTGTATTTTGTTGTCCGGTTAACATCTTTACTTGGATATCTAGAGGGCATTTCACATTTTATATCATAATAATTAAATTCTTGCTACCCCACTCAGAATGCAAACTTACTCCTTCCTGTTCTGCCATATCCCAATTGTTAGCAATTTCATTTTTCAGTTTTTGGATCAAAAACATCACATATGTCTTTGACACTGAATACCTATTCAGTCAGTAAATCTTTTATTTGCTCTAATATTTTTCTTAGATCTGACTATTCATCTTTTCCACTACCACTTCCTGAGTTTACAGTACTTTTATGGGTTAAACTCTGTCCTCTCCAAATTCCTATGTTGAAGCCCCAACCCCAAGTACTTCAGAATATGACTCTATTTGGGAAGAGGGGCTTTAAAGATTTGACAAAATTAGGTTGAGACCATTAGTCTGGGCTGTAATTCAATTGGACTGGTGCCCTTATAAGAAAAGAAGATAAAACACACAAAGAGACACCAGGGATGTATGAGCACAAAGGAAAATCCCTGGGAAGACGCAGCTAGAAAGTGGCCATCTGCAAGCCAAGGGAAGGACTTCAGAGGAAACCAGACCTGACAACACTTTAATTTTAGACATCTATCCTCTGAAACTGTGAGAAAATAAATTTTTGTCATACAAACCAACCAATCTGTTGTTGTGGGGAAAATAGCATGTGGCTAAATGGTGCCAGTAAAGCTGTCTCACCCCATGGTCTCACGCCCTATCAATCACCCCACAATATGTAAACAATGGCTTTGCATAGTTATGTAATAGCTGAGATCACTTATACCACTGTGCATGCACTTCACATTATACTTGCTTGGCCATGGCCACTTTTTTTCTGTACAAGTATATAAGTCTCACCTGAGGAAGCCCTTTTTACGGTTGCCTGGAGAGAATAAACATATCTACGGTTCCTACATCTCCTCGAGTTTTCTTCCAGCTTTCCTGCCTACCACCTTGCCTACCCTGGGTTCACCAAACAGTGTGAAACAGTGAGATAATGGTATTTTGTTATAGCAGCCCTAGCAAACTAATAGCATCCCACTCCAGTACTCTTGCCTGGGAAATCCCATGGACGGAGGAGCCTGGTAGGCTACAGTCCATGGGGCCGCTAAGAGTCGGACACGACTGATGGACTTCACTTTCACTTCTCACTTTCATGCATTGGAGAAGGAAATGGCAACCCACTCCAGTGTTCTTGCCTGGAGAATCCTGGGGACAGAGGAGCCTGGTGGGCTTCTGTCTATGGGGTTGCACAGAGTCAGACACGACTGACGCGACTTAGCAGCAGAAGCAGCAGCAGCAGCAAACTAATACAGACACTATTATCTCCTACCCAACTGTTGCAATGGTGCCTGCTGCTTCTGTTTTTCTGGAACTCTATATTACTCACCACACAATATCTACATTTATCCTTTCAAAACAACTTTTAACACAGGACTTTTCAGCTCAAGGGGGTGCAAGTATTTCCCATCTCACTCAGAATAAAATATGTAATTTATCCCTTTGAATTTCTGGTGCGTTTACTCTTTCCCAGATCTACTTCTCTGGCCTAGGCTTCTTCCAGGACCCCCTCCTCTACTTATACAAACCACAATGGATTCCTAGTGTAACCAAGAAGGATCCTACAGGGCCTTCCAAGGACAGATCCCTCCGTGCTCTCTGCCTGCCTCTTGTTTATAGAAAAACATTAGTTTCCTAGGCCTTTCCAAGTTCCCCGAATGCTTTTAGTTAGAGAAGGGAGAAAAGGCAGAAATAAAGGAAAAGAGTTAAGCAAGACAAAGTAATAGTTCAGTCACTAAACAAAGTCAAGGGCTTCATATCCTCCTCTAGGGCTGCAGATAATCTTCTGAGCCAAATCCTCTGAGCTATTCGGTAGATACTGAAAACCCCACCTGGTGGAACAAGTTAACTGTATGCTGCCCACAGCAGGTAGACCCTCACTCTGGATGGAACTAGAAGGTTGATGATTTTGATTCCCAGTTACCTCACCACTGATTAATCAGAAGAATGTCCACAGGCTGATCACACACAACCCCTCTCACCTCATCTTTAGAAACTTTTCCCTGAAAGCTGGGTCTTTTAAGCAATAGTTGCCTGCACTACTTGCTTGGCACCCTCCAATAAATGCTACACTTTCCTTAACCAAAACCTCATATCAGTAGATTGATTTTACTGTGAGCAGACAATGGTTTGGTTCAGTGAAGTGAAGGGAAAGTTGCTCAGTCATGTCTGACTCTTTGAGATCCCATGGACTATACAGTCCATGGAATTTTCCAGGCCAGAATACTGGAGTGGGTAGCCTTTCCCTTCTCCAAGGGATCTTCCCAACCCAGGAATTGAACCCAGGTGTCCCACATTGCAGGAGATTCTTTACCAGCTGAGCCAAAAGGGAAGCCCAAGAATACTGGAGTGGGTAGCTGATCCCTTCCCCAGCGGATCTTCCATACCCAGGAATTGAACTGGGGTCTCCTGCATTGCAGGCAGATTCTTTACCAACTGAGCTATCAAGGAAATACTTTGGTTCAGTAATGCTAGCTATTATTTTAACACATCTAGCATGCTCTTGTCTGAGGGCCTTTTCACATATGGTTCTATCTGCTTTTGACTCTTTTCCCACAGTTTTCCATACTCTGCACCTTGACCTTCTTTCATATTTCTATTCTAATATAAACTTATCTGAGAGACCTTTCCTGACAATTCTCTTTAAAATAATATCTACCTTTCTATACCACTTCACATTTTATACTTCTTTTCCAGTTCATTATCTTCACAGCAAAAATATTTACATGTGTCTGGACTCTTCCATCACCAAACATAAACTGCATTCCCAATATTTAGTGTAGTTTATAGCACATAGGGTGGCTCAGCAGTAAAGAATCTACCTGCTATATAGGAAATGCAGGTTCCACCCCTGGGGTTGGGAGGATCCCCTGGAGAAGGAAATGGCAACCCACTCTAGTATTCTTGCCTAGGAAATCCCATGGACAGAGAAGCCTGGTGTGTTAGAGACCATGGGGTCTCAAGAGTCAGACATGACTTAGCACCACCAATACAAATACCATTGTCAAATACATAAATTATCCAAATAGTTTCTCAAGAATACGTATCAATACAGATCACCATGTTTACTGTTTGGCCTATTTCTCTTAGTTGTTAAGCCTGCCCTTACTTCTGTCGTCTGATTACTAAGTAGTTTTTTCCCCCTTCCTATTTCTATTTTTTCTAGTGTTGAGTTTCATGCTTTTACATAGTCTTTTTTTTTTTTTTCTTCTGTCGCAATTTAGAATCTGTTCCTGGTATTGCTTGTCTCCTCAGTCACAATTACTAGTAACTGTAAAATATGACCTTAACTCTCATTCATTTAATTATCTAAAATTTATTTTGTAACAATGTTTATCATCAAAATAGTTTTTTCAGTTCTATTCCTTTTGGCTATTTTTGATGTTGCTATTGTTGCCTGTTTCTTTTGTTTTCTTCCAAAGATACCAAGCATTTGATTGGACAGAAAATGGGGAGAGACTGGAGATAGCTAACTAAAATATAATATATCCCTTTTCTCTCTCTTCATCCAATATCATCTGATATAACCTATCTTTCAAATATTTCAATTTCCTCATGCTGCTTCCTAGCTCAAGATTGTTTCCAACATCCGTCACTTTTGGCACATGTCTCCTTACTTGTATTTAGTATCCCTTAAAGGAAATATAAAAGTATTGCACATACAAAAGTTGTGTCTAATCCTAAGAAGAAATCCGAGAGATGATTATTTAGTTTAAAGATAACAATTGTGAAATACTTGGTGCAAGTAAATATACTGTGTAATGCAGGTCTGACCCGAGGCTGACACCTATTTCCTGTTTACATTTCAGTATCTCCTGAAATTGAGATTTTATTACAAAACAAAAGTGAAACTCGGGAATGTACTTTCGCTGAAAATTAAATTCTTAGCCTATCAAAAGTAGCAAATGTTTTGCTGGTATTACTGTATGATATTCTGATCTCTTGCTTTCGTAATAACAAACATGAATCATTTTTATCTAATTTATTTGGTTTCACATTTCAAATAATGTTGCATCCTGTAACTGCATTATATCACTGAGTTTTACACATGGATGATAAAAAATAAAATAGCTTATATAAGCAGCAAGTTAAAAATATCCCTCAGAAGTTAAAATTTAAATTTTCAGATTGAAAGCTCAGCCACATCAAACACAATATGACAAATGAGTTCCATAATTAATAGCCCACAAAATTATGACAATCACAGCAGCCAAAATATAAGACTCCTAGAAAAAAGACTCCTAAGTAATTCAGGGCATGACCGACTTCGCATATTACATTAGTTTCCTGGTGCTACTGTAACAAATTATCTCAAATTTAATGACTTAAAACTTTAAAGCACAAATTTATTTTCTTAGAGTTCTGAAAGTCAGAAATCTCCAATCACAGTGTCAGTCGGGTTGCATTCTCTCTAGATGCTCGAGGGAAAAATTGTTTCCTTGTCTTTTCCAGTTCTTCCAGGCTACCTGTATTCCTTGACTCCTAGTTGCTTCTTAGCATCATTACAACTTTGAGTCCTAGCTTCTAATACCGACTGACTTAGTTGTCTCGTTCTTAAAAGAATGCTAGTGATTACATCAGGTCCACTTAGATAATGCAGGAAAATTGTATCTCCAATCCTTACATTAATCCCTCGTACCTGCAAAGTCCTTTTTACCACTGAGGTAACATATTCACATGCTCCAGGCAGTGGAAGGTGGCTATCATTGGGAAGAATATATTCTGTCCACCACACAGCAAATAAAATTTGAATATACACACACATGTGTATGTATAACTGTTTATGGATATATATATCAAATTGCCCCCAGTGAAGCACTGGATATATTCAGTTGATTCAGCTGCATTATGGAGTACTAGCAGATAAAAATGCCAAAAACAGATAATCTTTTTTGGGAGTTCTGTACAAAACCTTTTGCATTCTTCTTAGAATCAGCTAGTCTGTAAATGATTTTCTGTTTTCTTTTTTTGGTCTCTGACAGTCTCATTGACAATTTTCTTATTTGTGCTGGGAGAATTTTAGTGTTGCCTGCTAGGCACACTGGATAGTCAGATATATTGGTCACTGTCTGGTATTGATTAAATTTCACTATATCAAAACTCATGGTGTATCTCAGCTCCTAGATTTCAGCACATCACCATGTTGAAGCTACTTCAACAATCTTGTCATTTCAATTTTTCACACTTTTTCATTTGTTTGTTATTTTGACAATCATATACTGCAACACATATCAATAGGTAATACTGCAGAAACATATGAAAAACTTCGGTATCAAAATTGCTCAACTTCAAGTCATAGATAAAATCACTTAAAAATAACAGTGGTTCAGGAGTATTTCAAAATCATATATTTGATAAGCTTCTCAATTTATCATACTAAGTTTTTACCATTCTGTTATTAGTGGAGAGGAGCACTTTCAACCTGAATATCAATGTCTCTTCTTTCTATTCTGTCTTATGTTTATTTAAAAGTTTCACAGTTTGGCAAACTAAAGACTGGCCAATTCTTCCCATGACCCCTTGTTTAAATATTGACCATGGCTGTTTTTGCACTATAGAGACAGAGTTAAGCAGTTGCAACAGAGACCATCTATCTAAATAGTTTCTATCTGGTCCTTTACAGAAATTTTGCTGATCCTTTTTTAAAAGGATTGAATCTCAGCAGTGAGTAGGCAGTGATGTTTTTAAGGCATTTAAACTGTATTTGTTAGACACACTTATACATATGCATATATATGTATATATACATATGCATATATATGTATATATACATATGCATATATATACGTATCTTATATTTGATGCCAAGGTATAATTTATTAACACCAAGTAGTAAAAACAGCTTAATGTAGTTGAATATGCTTAAGTCCAAGCTATCAATCAAGCAAGTGGCAAATTTGTATCTATTCCTATCTGTACCACTGTACTCTATCATCATTTCAGGTCTCATGATCTGCATAGATGTAGAGAATGGACTTGCGGACATAGCTGGGGAAGGAGAAGCTGGGAGGAACTGAGAGAGTAGCATCAACAATTATACACACTACCATGTGTAAAATAGGCAGCTAGTGGGAATTTGCTGTATAACATCAGGAGCTCAACTCAGTGCTGAGTGATAACCTAAAGGGGTGGGATTAGGAAGTGAGAGGGAAGATCAACATGGAGAGGATAAATGTATACATATAGTTGATTCACGTTGTTATACATCAGAAACTAATACAACATAGTAAAGCAGTTATGAAAAAAAAAATCTGCCCTGATCCTGTCTAGGGTTGATTGGGAAACAGAATAACTTTTGACAAAAGATAGAGGTGGAGATAGAGATAGAGGTAGGGGTAGAGGTAGAGATGATATAGATATATATTCTATATTACCCTTCATTTCCTCTCTTAAGAATCAGGTTGAAACCAATATTGTCTTTCAAATATACTGTTACTCATCCACTTTGTAATCCTCTGACTATTGCCATAGAAAGCCAATATATACCTTATAAAATTCAAAGCTGATGTTTTCACTTCTCTTTGCTTAAAACTCTTAAGTGGGTTTTGTTGTTGTTAGGATAAAATTAAAATGATGAGGATGACCTACAAGCTTCTGAACCTGAAACCTACTCATATTTCACTCCTCACTCAACTATAGTTAAGGTACCCTGTCCATCTATTACTTCCTAGAATGATCTAATCTCTTTTTACTCCTTAGAGCCTTCTTTCTGCTCATGCTTCAGGTCTTAAATTAAATTTCAGAGAAGGAAAAGTGCTTTATTTTATTGACCAATATGCATTAAATCACTCCACTGATTTTTTCTCGTAACATTCTATTATTTTCCTCCACAGCACTTAATATGACTTATAATATTGTTTATATGTGTCTGTTTCTTTATTTAATGTCAATATACCCCAGGAGACATCCCAGAGTAGACCATAAACTTAAAAAAACCAAGTCTGGCCTGCACCATCCCCAACTCCTTGCCAAGACCTGGCCTAAGGCACAACAGCTGGCTGACATTCAATAAATAATTCTTGAATATTTCTCTGTTATAGTTATCTAGTGTTTTCTTGTTTTACTACTTTATGTTTGATGTTTTGAACATTGTTTTCATTCCTCAAAAAATTTCTCTCCTTTTATTTTTGGACTTTGTCATCTGCTTAGCTTTCAGAATGGTCTTCTCAGCCCAAGTGAACTATTGGCTATCTTAGAAACCCTTCCACTACATGTTAACTGTATCTGTGTTTGTCAGGTCACTTAGTACAAATTAGAGATATATTGCAGAGTCAGAGATACATTTCTACTTTTCTGTCAATTAAGCTACTGAAATCACACCCAAAGAGCACAACTGAAATTATTTTTCAATTGACTTGTTTGAAAGAGAGACAAAAATAAAAGCAGTTAGTTTATTGTAGTCCAGAACAACAGACAGACCAGATATTTCTCATTCTGATTCATCCATTGAGTAGACATAGTACAAATTTCCTAGTCACTTATAAAAGAGAAGAAAGATGAGAAAGAAAGATCAGTATGTATAGTGGACCTATTAACTTTGGTATAATCACCCAGACCAAAAAAAGTGTTACTCTAATTAGTACCTGTAGATACAGCAACATAATTCAATAATTACAGTACTCCAAAGTAAATTTCCATGGCTAACAAATCATAAATATAAAGTATAAATAATATATAAAATATAAATATATGTTATGTAAATGATATATAATTATTTTATATAAATAATATTTTATATTGTAATATTTATAGTATAAAAGGAATTTAATTTTATGATTCTTACTTATTTGCTTTATGCCAGAGAGCAAGTTCTAATAAAATAAGGATTTTTATTTATATTGTATACTTTTATATCCAAGGTCAGTGGAACAATAACTGGTACATAGTGGATATTCAATGTTTTTATTGAATTATTGAATCAATACTATTTTTGACATATTTAAAATTTTATCTGTTTCAAGGAAAAATCTTTTTAGCTGGGAGAAAAATTAAGCTTCACAAGTCAACAGACAAACCCTCTTTTTTCATAACTCTAGCACATTTCTCATACAAATTCATTTCAATCTTAGAGAAACCTGAAACAAGTTAAAAATGTAATTTATGAGCCTGTAAGACTAAGTTTTCCTTTGTTTCCACAGAGTAAAATATTCCTGAAATCTATCAGTATGATTTAAAGTTTCAATAATCTGAAAAGAATGACAACTTGTCTAGAAACTATGAACTTTGATAATTAATTTGATTCCCTCCTTTTCACTGAGTTCTGGTGTCTTTATCTAGATTTCGGTGATCTGCGGACAAAGAGGAGGTATTTTCACATCTTCTATGTAAAATGTTTCCTTAAATCTCTTAAGCAATGTCATTTCCAATGGAGTTCTTACCCACACAAGTCCTATAAATAAACTTACTTATGACGTGCCAATACAACTTGTTGAACAGTAAAAAAAAATAACTTTTTTTATGACACAAAAGTTTTTCAAAGTGGGAAAAAAAATGCTTTGCAGTCCTCAGATATGTTGCTGCTAAGCTGCTAAGTCACTTCAGTCATGTCCGACTCTGTGAGACCCCATAGCTCCCTGTCCCTGGGATTCTCCAGGCAAGAACACTGGAGTGGATTGCCATTTCCTTCTCCAATGCATGAAAGGGAAAAGTGAAAGTGAAGTCGCTCAGTCGTGTCCGACCCTCAGTGACCCCATGGACTGCAGCCTACCAGGCTCCTCTGTCCATAGGATTTTCCAGGCAAGAGTACTGGAGTGGGGTGCCATTGTTACTCCTATGTTAATAATTCAGAAAGCACTCAAATGATAGAATCTATTTAAAAAGTGTTCTCTCTTTGGCAAGGTATGGATTGGAGAGAATTTTAACAGTCAAACATGAACAAAGAAAATGTATGTGACAATATCAGAAGATAAAGATCTCTCGGATGTAAGAACAAGTACACTGAGATGAGTATGTAGGACAGGTACTCCTGAGTTTCTGCCCTGGATGCTGATTAGGGATGAAAGAACACCAGAGCAGCCACAAGGGCTATGGCTCACCGCGCAAAAGTGGAATCCAGAAGTTAGGCTGCTAAATCTCCTTGAATTGAAAATTGTGTTCCTAGTTATTTCAGAAACTTTGCTACAAGTTATTTTACCAACCTGAGTCTCTACAGTACGTTCTGGGCCTCAACTCCCCATCTTTGGTGATAAGATCTGGTATCAAGAGGGCATCTTTCTCACAAGGGTTTTATCTCCTGCTTTCAGGAAGACAAAGGATAGTTCAGAGAATCCATCTTGTACCTGCTGTTTCCTAAGTGCCTTTAGCTCAAAATAATATTTATGCCATAGTGACATATTTTAGGGTGACAAATTCCGTCACCTTTCAACCCATACCACAACATATTCCCAGGTCCCAGTGATAGTGGACATTTTTGGGGAGCACCACTATTCTTTTTATCAACACTGGTAAAGCTGAAGATTTGGCATATGTTACTCTCAATTTGTACTTTCTCTGTGAATGCTGTATTTATGGTTTTTGCTATATTAATAGAGAGTTGATATCTTTCTTCTTGATTTCTAAATGCATCTTTTAAATATATGTTAACCCTGTTATAAATCTTTTTTTGAAATTTTTCATTTACCTTTGAATTCTCTCATATTCTTACACTCCTATAAATATGGTTCTATACATTGATTTCCACTGCTTTTAATTACACTTTTGATTACTCATCTCTAGTTTTCCCTTCATTTCCATACATAATATCATAATAGTTCTTATTTTCTTCCTATTTTTAATCATTTTCTTCTAATTTCTATTAATTCTATCTGTAAAGTCTTCATCAAGAACACATAATTATTGTAAATTTCCAATGGTTGCACAGCAATGTTTTCTTTATGAATAAAGCATTTGCAGATGTAGATAATATTCATCTTAAGAACACATTGCTTCAACTTTTATTATGCTCTTTTTGTCTGATACACAACTGTAGTCTTTTAATTAGTTTGAAGTTCATTAAAGATATAAGATGTATCTTTAATTTTGTTTTTATTCCTTCTGTTTCTTGGTAAACAATGGTCACATAAAAATTGTATTGACATATAGAAAAATACTAGCAGATTCACAGGATTTTAGCTAAAATGTGGTAACAAATTTCACAGCTACTGTCAGAAGTAACACCAAATCACACAGCAACAAAGTGGTGTGATATCTTTGTGTCTGTCATGATTATGTAAATAAGACACCATGAGAGTAAATTTGAATAGCATTTATTTAAGATTTAAGCTGAGAAATTGAAATGCAAATGAATTATACATTATCAAATGTAGGTGGTCTTTTAAAGTGAATGCTGTAATTCTTGGTTGATTTTATTATAATTTAGAATTAATTTAGTTCAACAAGAAATTATTTTAGAAATTAAAAATCTAGCACATTAATTTAATATGTATGAATTGTAAGTTTAGAATTGACTTTTGGAAAGTAGTCTGTTGTGCAAAAAACAGTCATATTGCAAATATAATTTTATTGAAATCGTATCACTTTGCAAGCTTATAGGTTATTACTCTAGCTTCTTCCCAATTATTTTAGTATGACTCATATCTTCCATTAATTAAATTGCTCAGGTTCTCTTCATAGCTAGTTATTAACTGTATAATCAATACCATTGGTCAAGAGTATAAAGCTACACTACAACTATCTTCTCACTTTTAACACTTCTTTTTGGGTTCCATTTTTAATTTTGTTAAGTTCAGTATATTTGTTCTTTGTGTGGTTTAAAGGAATAGTCATAATTACCCTCTGACTTGAAAATGAAGAGATGGGAGAATTAGTTTCAGCCCAAAGTACTAAATTTCCTTGAGTACTGTAGTATGCTCAAAATGCATCCTACATGATATTTATTACAATATGTAAATGGCAGAAGTTTCAGAAAATTTCCCTGAATGAGAATTTAAATATGATTTTAACCAAATTAGTGTGTTTATGTGTGCAAATGCAAAAAAAAAAAAAAAATCTACACACAGAAATAATTCATTTTCATTAAAAATTTAAAACCATGAATGGATAAATTCATTTAACAATAAATATTCATTTATTGTATCAGTGATACAATCTGCATCCTAGTGAAAAAAGCAACATAAATATGTAGAATATAATTTGGAAAAAAAATAGTGTTATGTATACAGAACTCTGTGAGTATGAGGACTGTTTGATTTGTAAATCATGAAAGGTTTTGTATTAGTTAGCCTGAGACTTCAATGAAGTAAATATAAGGAAAAAGTTGAGTTAGAAGTGCAAGAGATTTATTGGGGATTATACCTGATAAAAATTAATGAGTAGATAGGGCAGAAGTTGTTAGAGAGAGCTTCAGACTGTGATGAAGATCTGACCCCTGTGAAGTAGAGGGGGAAGAAAGGAAGATTGGTTTGGAGGAGCTTCAGTACTGAGTGCATGTCTGAGAAGGCCCTAACCACCCTAATAGTTGGCTCCAGTGCAAAGATTGTCCATGAGTGTCAGTGGGGCCAGGAACTAGAGTTTCTACTGTGTACAATCATTGATTGGTAACTGGGGAGAGGATGGCCTCACCTGCAATGCTGCAGTGAATCCACAAAGTGCTACAGCTGAAGACTGTTGTCTAATTGCAATCTGTGTAGCAGGTTATCTCTTGAAGAAAGTTCTATGCTTTGCATCTTCATGGTTGCCATAGATTTATAGAAAATATGGCTCTAGATTTAATCTTTCCACATTAACAATCATTTGTTGAATGTCTATCCTATGTCAGATAATGGAAACATTTCCCCAAGTTGTTCATCTATTCTATAAGGGGTACAAAGAAGTTCATGAAGAGGAACTACATGCATCATCGGTGTTATTGAAGGCTTCCTACTGTATTGTGTGGCCTATAACTTAGTGTGATTGGATAAAGCATGGGATAATAAGTTATAAGCACAGGTTAACTTTATATGATGGAAGGGGCTTATACTCAGTGCTAAAAACTTCGGTTTTTATTCCAAAGATAATTGTAAACAATTTTACAAAAATGTGACAAAATTAGATTTGGTTTTAATAACAATGTAGTTGTCTAGAGAACTGAGCTGAGAGAAAAGAAAAGGGTAGTTGTATGTAAATCAATTAAAAGATATTTTTCCAGAAACAAGAAATACAGGAAACATCTGAGGGGAAAAAAAGAGAAGGTAAGGACTAGAGAAATATGCAGGACTTAGCAAATGGATATGTAACACTTCTAACTAAAGAGGAGATGGAGAAAGTAGCAGGTCTGTTTTGAATCCTCTTCAATCAGCAACTGCATCTTCTTCATTATCATCAACAATGTTTGAGGTGGGGGCAAGATGAAGGAAATTAGTCTTTGATACACTGAGTTTGAATGACAGTTTGAGTTTGAAAAGAGTTAGGTGGAGATGCAAGTAGGCAGTTGAAAATACAGTGTGCCTTAAAGTAGGCACTTGATAATATGTTTGGCAAACTTTCCTTCATAATGATAACTACATGGCACTTTGGGAATGGATATAATTATCTAGGGAATCTAGAGAGAAAAGATGAATATTAGAAGCAGAACTCTACATATGCAGAGAACCAAGAGTGGGGTGGTAATTAAAGAGAGCACTGGGGAGCCCTTTGGAATGTTCTCATCATGGTGGTAGATATTGAGGATCAGCAGTTGAAAGGTGGAGAAATCAAAGTACATGATCCTTTCTGAAATTTAACAGTAAGCATTAAAATTTATATACAATTCATTGTATACTGGTGTAGAGTAAAATTTAAATGTAAAGTTTGTTAATTTTATTATTGTTACTGTAATTATTATTGTTCAGAATAAAAGTTTCTTGAATATACAAGTAACCTGAGAGTGAGGAATTCATGGAAGACAGATTACAGATACAAAAGAGAGAAGGATGATTAATAAATCAAGCTCTAGAAGAGATAAATTAAAAGTTTCACAAATTTAAATAAATTTGTCCTCACATTTTAAATACTTCCTTTTTTCTTTTTTTTCCCCAATGATCATTTCAAGTAAAGAAAAGATCTGGATTTCTGTTCTCAATAAAACCCAATATTAGTTTATATCATAGCACCTTGAAATTTTATTATGTGTGTTCATACCATAGTAATCTGTACATGTGTTCAGTCACTCAGTGGTGTTTGACTCTGTGACCCCATAGACAGTAGCCTGCTAGGCTCCTCTGTCCACAGGATTTTCCCTGCAAGCATACTGAAATGGGTTACCATTTCCTCCTCCAGGATATCTTCCCCACCCAGGGATCAAATCTGTGTCTCCTGTGTCTCCTGTATTACAGGAAGATTCTTTATCACTGAGCCACCTGGGAAGCCCTTAATCTATGTATAATACCAAGAATTTCTGTGAAGAAACTGTGTTTCAGATTCCTCAGGTATAAAATAGGGATAAAAATATAACTATAGATAAATTATTAAAATATAACTTTAATGTATATGTGTTAAATTCATATATATAGGAATAATTCATATATATTTTTAATAAATTTTACTTAAATATTT
This sequence comes from Bos indicus, assembly GCF_029378745.1. Taxonomy (NCBI): domain Eukaryota; kingdom Metazoa; phylum Chordata; class Mammalia; order Artiodactyla; family Bovidae; genus Bos; species Bos indicus. The sequence goes on along the minus strand of NC_091760.1, from coordinate 31,181,671 downwards.
TTTAAATTATCAGCTTAAGAGGAAAGGCAAGGATATTATTTAAATAAAAGTGCACTGCTTTAGTAGTTTAGTGACATAATTTAAGGGTTTTAAAACATTTTATTGTAAGGTTGAATGGGTGAGTTTACTGCCTTTTACACTGATAAGAGTGTATGATGTTGCTACTTGACTAAAAAGTGTTACTTTCATACCCTAGATAATATGTCAAGGAATCAAGGGCTGAATCAGAATCATATTTAGTCCTGAATATACATCAGAGAGATATGCTGAAGCTGAAACCCCAATACTTTGGCCACCTGATGTGAAGAGCTGACTCATTTGAAAAGACCCTGATGCTGGGAAAGATTGAAGGTGGGAGGAAAAGGGGACAACAGAGGATGAGATGGCTCGATGGCATCATCAACTTGATAGACATGAGTTTGAGTAAACTCGGAGTTAGTTGATAGACAAGGAGGCCTGGCATGTTGCAGTCCATGGGGTCACAAAGAGTTGAACATGACCGAGCAACTGAACTGAGATTTGGTACAACTTAAGTGAAAACAATTCAAAAATATCATACATTGCAAATTTTGCCAAAGTATTTTTTGCCAGATAATTTTTAGTAATATACGAACATGTAAATACAACTGAAGCTTGAATTTTGCTAACTCGGGGTCATGTCTGCTTCTGTGGGAATCATTTATTTTGTCCCAGGACTGCTCTTCTCAAGCTATGTATTTCCCCAAAACTCTGGCTGCTTGAGAGCAGATTATAATGTAATTTCCAATGCTGCTCTTGGTAAAGATAGAAACAAGAGACATAATTCTGTGACATCTTTGATTTACTACTATTCCAGTATTGAGTCTGCTAAGGATATAAAATGAGGAACTTATTTGTGTGACATCTTTGATTTACCACCATTTAAGTGAGTTCATTTGAAGAATATTATTAGTATATACACAGTAAATAATTTTCAATTTCACCAGGGTGGTAGGGATGTCATTTCATTTGACTTCTTTCTAACTAAACTGCTGTGTCATATTTCTCCAGGGCAAATGAAATTTTTATTAAATGTTTAGAACTTTCCAGTGTGCTATATCTTTTTTTTTTTTTTAATATGGAGGAAATGACACACAAAGTATTTAACAGCTAAAACTGTTGAGTGATATCAGACTAAAACCAAAATTAAGAATATTAAGAGAATGGGAGGTAATAGAGAGGTAGAATTACCTGCAGAACACAAGAAAAAAAGTTATGTGAGTACAAAATAAGGAGTCTGAAGAATTCTAAAGAAGAAAAATAGGTACTATTGTTGCTCTATGTTCCTAAGCAATAGGGAAAATTGTTAAAAGGATACTGTCTTCTTTACCAATGATACATTAAAATCAGATGTTGTCAAGCAAATACCATTCATACATCACCTGAGACATCAAATAAACAAAACTGGTCACTTGAAATAAAGTAAAATTCAATTTATAAATATAATACTACTTATTTTCTGCCAGATTCTTTGCTAGTTGTGGTTCAGCTGCAGTAAAATCCTATAAGGCAAGGGTCAACATTTTCTTCTGATGGGGTGTTTAGGATATTGTTCTATTCTGAAAGATTCATGTGTGATTTCTTTAAAAAAAAAGTTTATGAATGATTTCTACAGAAATATCAGTAGGCATTTATATTGTTCCTATTTATTTTTTATTTGTTTCAACTTTTGTCTTTTTGACAGAAGAGCGTACACTTAAGCAGCAATGGTTTTCCATTAATAAAAAATCATAGATCATATTTTACCACTGGACCTGCTATTAGGTTATTAAATCTATATACTCTGTAGGGCAAGGTAGTTTAAATAGATAATTTGATTACACTTCCCCTTGTCTTTTTTTAATCAAATGCTCCCAGCAGGAGAGAGACATTTAAATAGTGTGCATTATAAATTATAATATTCACTGTTAGATATGTTTAAATTACTTTTATATTTTCATTTAAGTTTTGCCAGTCACTTGCTGTGTGACCTTAGGCAAAATACTTCTTCCTTAAATAAGAAAAAAAATTCTATGTATTTGCCAATGTATTTGAAAACCATTTTTTTTTTTCCTGATGGAATGCAAGACAGTGTTTTAGTGTAAATGGTATTCATTTCTGTGGACTGATGGAGCTGCACTATTATATAAGCTTTCAGGTGACTAGAAAGCATGGGAATGAATATAGAATTTTATGTTAAGTTGCCTTGGGTTTGAAATTTAGCTTCAATACTTATTAAGTCTGTGATTTTGGAAAAGTTTGTTAACCTAAGTGAATAATGTTTTCTGTAAAATATGGGCATTATAACAGGCATCACAAGGATTAAATAAGCTTTAGTATGAGAGTTAAGTTAAAAGTCATTAGGTCTCATTGTTACAAAATCCTATACTATATATAAAATATAATTTATAAAGAAAAGTATTGATTTTTCCTTTGATTTTAAACTATATTGATTATAGAGAAGAATAAAGAGTTGGAGAATAAAAAGGTCATTTTTTCCCCAGAAATTTCTATCCCATCTTTCTCAGGTAGAAGATTGTGCATGGGATATTTTCCTGGTAAAATAAACAAGCCTGCTAAGAATCCTCAGAGTATATTTATAGGCCCCCTAATTCAGTATCTCTTTGGGAGCAAAAATGACTTAGAATATAATCACCTATTATTTAGGAGAGAGACGCTACATAGATTTTTATCTCTTCTCTTTCTTTTTTTTTTCCTGATAAGACATCTCTAAAAATTCATCTTTCTCCTGCAAATAAATGCTTTAGAAATAACAAAACACAATCTATAGGGTCTCTTACTTACTTAAAGATAAGTGCTAAAAATTAGAATGTATTTTTCATCATTAAATTAATAGTATCTGTTTCTATAATTCCTTTGTGTTCAGCATGGAAATTTACTAGGTTGGAACCATAGGAAACTGCTTTTTAGACTTGGAATGTAAAAACTATTCTTAGAATTTTAAAGGAAGATGTCACTCAATTCTGTATGTCAAATTTGTTCTCAGGCACAGAATTCTTTAGTAACTTAAATCTGGATAGTCCTGCTTCTACTTCTTGCATATTTACTTAATTTTAAACTCCAATGTAAAGGAATGTTATATAAATATTTAGAGTGCTAATGATTGGTGATGGCCATAACTCAATCTTACGTCAAGAAGATATGGCATTTGATGGGTACCAATTAAGATCAATGTCAACACTTGGCTTTCCAGAAAATGACATGGTAAATCCTTGCCAGAATAACAAGCAATGCTTCCCATTCATCAGTGAAAAGACATGTATTTCCTTGCAAGCTTCTTTGGGTGCAAATCTAATAACGTTCTGTCCAAGTCCATATTTAGTTAACTGTTGGCCAATGACAAGAGAGATTGTTAAAAATAATGTGGTATTTCATGACTTGTATGATCAACCAAGTTAATTTCTATATTCAAAGCTAATTTGAAGTCATAAGGAAACACAATATTGTATGTTAACAAAATTAAGCTCTTTGAACTAATCCACCATGTTTATGAACACAGTTACGGCAAAGCAGCAATAACATCAAAACGTACTGAGATTTAATAAAGTCTGACTGAGCAGGAAAAATGCATGGGTATTTTACAAGAGAGCTGGTTGAAGATAGTTATGAAAGAGAGAAGAAAGGAAGAAATCGCTCTGAAAATAAGACCAGGTAACCAACACCATTTTTCTAGGAATCCCTTTCTTAATTCAATCCAATATTCATGTAGCGTACTTGTACCCTTACTCCCTTTATAGCCTACTTCTAAGATTTGAAGGATTGGAGCTGTGAAAAGAAATGAGATATATGAAAATGCATATAGAAATAGGGAGCACAAAAGGGTAAAGAAATTAAATCATTTAAAGCTTTATTCCATTTTTAAACCTGGTAAAATCACCTTTCTGGACTCTATATTTCTGCTCTTTTCCTTTCTGACTAGAAAGCTTAAAGTTTTCATAGAAATTTAAAAAGTTTTCCCTTAACATTAAAAAAATGCTGTTTATTTTTTAAATGAATTTTTCCTCTAAGTATTCTTCTCATATTTTTTATCTTTAATTCTTCAGTGTGCATTTAATTCTACCTTTTATATTTAAGATTATTTTTTCCACAATCCAGGAACAATTGAAAACAATAGTAATTTCATTGTTCCATTAGACTTCAATTTAGAACTTAAAGTATGAAGGAAACAAAATTATCTGTGTTTTTCTGCTACCTTTTAAAGCTGTGTATTAAGTTTTTAAAATTTTCCAGAAGTAAATAAGGGGGTTACTATTGAGATACATTTACTATATTAATATACTGTTTTCAAAAATATTTTCCTTTCACACAAAGATGTGCATGCTTAGTTGCTAAGTTGTGTCTGACTCTGCGACCCCATGGAATAGTGATAAATCTGTGTTAAAGTGTAATTTCAGCAAAAAGGACAGTGAATGGTGTAGAGTAATTTGCTAAGTGGTTAGTAGGTGAGCCAAAGTATCATAATACCTGCCTTAAGATTAGAACTAGACTTCTGTGCTTCATTTTATGAAATGGTCTCCAATGTGAAGACAGTATTGAGAAACCCCAAATAAATCTGTGCTGAAAATTTAAGAGCTGGTGAATATGGAAAAAATATATATCATTGGTACACACGTCACTTTTGTTATCTATCATACATTTTATTACAAAAAGTTTACATAAAATATGATTAAGCAATTTGTGAACCAGGCATTTGATAGATTAAAACATGATTGAGGTGAATTACTTATTTGGGTGTCTGACAATTATAGCAGTTTTTTCTATTGGGATTCAAAATAGGTCCTTATCAAAGCAGGTTTGCAATAGAGCAGTATATTTATATATGCAGCCTACACTCTAATTAGCACATTTTAATCTAGCTTTAAAGAAAACCATAAGTAGCATATGGCTTAAAACATTTTATTGTTAACAAGTAAACTGTATGCCTTACCATAAAATGAAAATTAAATATTTCTTTGCTTTGATTGAGCCATGCTCCCTGACTTTTTATTTTCATCAGATAATTAAATAAACAAGATGAAATGAGTTACTTAATTTTGTTAGAAATTAGAGGTAATTTAGGTTTGAGAAACTACTTTTCTAAGTATCAGAATGCTTTCTTCATGTCAACTCTCCTGAACTTGCTAGTACCTAATTTATTTTATTTCTGACATTTAGATCAAATATATATTATACTGAATATGTTTATAGTAAATGAATGTATCTATGTTTAGATTGTCTTTCAAAAATCTATTTAATATCCTAGGATTGTTTCACTTTTAAAATAATCATCAAATATGAAGAATAGCCTGTAATAAGCTTTATTTTATAGCAGGCTTCCCTGGTGGCTCAGATGGTAAAGAAACTGCCTGAAATGCAGGAGACCTGGGTTCGATCCCTGGGTCTGGAAGATTCCTGGAGAAGAGAATGGCAGCCCACTCCAGTGTTCTTGCCTGGAGAATTCCATGGACAGTGGAGCCTTGTAGGTTACAGTCCAGGGGGTTGCAAAGAGTCAGACACAACTGAGTAACTAATGCTTTAGCTTTTTTTGGATAAACAAACAAACAAAAAATTCAAAATAGCAATTTTATATGTTGGTATTAGATAAATATATTCATGTATTGAGGGTCTGGAGTCACTGAGAGAGTATGCTGAGGCAGGTATGATGGATGACCTGAGAAAAACAAGCTGTACAGAGAGCCAATCATGAAACCATAGATGTCTTTTTTTCCTTGGTCTCCCTCCAATTTTCTAATTTTCCATGCTCTGCCGAGGTTACTGCTTCTTTATTCTATCACCTTCTGTTCAAGCCATAGGGAGAGCTGACCTACTCCCTTTTCCAATTTCGGAGGGTAGTGGTGCACTATCCAGTTGTTTCAGACTGAAGTGTTTATAGAGAAAAAAGTCAACTTCTCATTTGCTAATGTTGATCACTAATCCTTACATTATTAAAGAAAAAGTCTCCTTCACACTGGAACTGAAGGTGCTGAGAAAAAGAGTATATGCCACACTTTCCCTTTGGTAGAATAATTCAAATCATAGCAAAAGAGAGTGATGTTTCTTACTTTCTTTTTAAATACTTTCTTTTTAAATACTTTCTTTTTAAATACTTTCTTTTTAAATACTCAGGAGTATAATACTACTGTGTTCTCCACATGAGGCTGTATTTAGCTGTACAGGTGTGCCTTCTGTGGACACAACTGGTTTTAGGTGATAATGAATCTTAAGGAATCTCCAACTGCATCTGCCTAAGTAGTCCTCCATAGTCTTTGGACACCAATAGATTATCTGCACTTTCTTTCTTTTTTTTTTTTAATTTTATTTTATTTTTAAACTTTACATAATTGCATTAGTTTTGACAAATATCAAAATGAATCCGCCACAGGTACACATGTGTTCCCCATCCTGAACCCTCCTCCCTCCTCCCTCCCCATACCATCCCTCTGGGTTGTCCCAGTGCACTAGCCCCAAGCATCCAGTATAGTGCATCGAACCTGGACTGGCATCTCGTTTCATACATGATATTTCACATGTTTCAATGCCATTCTCCCAAATCTTCCCACCCTCTCCCTCTCCCACAGAGTCCATAAGACTGTTCTATACATCAGTGTCTCTTTTGCTGTCTCGTACACAGGGTTATTGTTACCCTCTTTCTAAATTCCATATATATGCATTAGTATACTGTATTGGTGTTTTTCCTTCTGGCTTACTTCACTCTGTATAATAGGCTCCAGTTTCATCCACCTCATTAGAACTGATTCAATTGTATTCTTTTTAATGGCTGAGTAATACTCTATTGTGTATATGTACCATAGCTTTCTTATCCATTCATCTGCTGATGGGCATCTAGGTTGCTTCCATGTCCTGGCTATTATAAACAGTGCTGCGATGAACATTGGGGTACACGTGTCTCTTTCCCTTCTGGTTTCCTCAGTGTGAATGCCCAGCAGTGGGATTGCTGGATCATAAGTGCACTTTCACTCTCATACCATTACCTTGAAAGTTTGAGGTCTTCTGATTAAGGTTAAGGGAAAGGTACTGATATGCCACAGTGTGGTTTTGGAAAAGACTCTTGAGAGTCTCTTGGACACCAAGGCGATCCAACCAGTCCATCTGAAAGATCTGTCCTGAATATTCATTGGAAGGACTGATGCTGAAGCTGAAACACCAATACTTTGGCCACCTGATGTGAAGAGCTGACTCATTTGAAAAAACCCTGATGATGGGAAAGATTGAAGATGGGAGGAGATGGGGATGACAGAGAATGGGATGGTTGGATGGCATCACTGACTCGATGGACATGAGTTTGAGTAAACTCCAGGAGTTGGTAATGAACAGGGAGGCCTTGCGTATGGCAGTCCATGGGGTTGCAAACAGTCAGACACGGCTGAGCAGCTAAACAGAACTGAACTGATACTCCAGTAAAACAGCACTGCTGCTGCTGCTAAGTCGCTTCAATCGTGTCCGACTCTGTGCGACCCCAGAGACAGCAGCCCACCAGGCTCCCCCGTCCCTGGGATTCTCTAGGCGAGAACACTGGAGTGGGTTGCCATTTCCTCCTCCAATGCACGAAAGTGAAAAGTGAAAATGAAGTGGCTCAGTCATGTCCGACTCTTAGCAACCCCATGGACGGTAGCCCACCAGGCTCCTCCATCCATGGGATTTTCCAGGCAAGAGTACTGGAGTGGGGTGCCATTGCCTTCTCTGAGTAAAACAGCACAAATGACTCAAATTCCCACAAACTTGGAGAATATGGTATTTGTGCTTTTCCTTCACCCTCTTGCTCTCTTCACTAAACATGCTTTGCTAATCCTTTAGCAGTGATTAGGTGAGTTCTATTTTTCCCTTTAATTCTCTAAGGGAAATGTTACAATGCAATATCTTATCAGTTATGTATGGTGGGACTTTATATACTGGCAATACATATTGTGCTTTCTTCTAATAAACCACTAACATATATCTAATTATTGCCTAGAGCATGAGTCTACTGAAAAGATTTTTCCTGTGTCCATCTATCTGAAACAGAGTGTTTTTCTTTGTGGTCCTATGTCAAGCTGTTAGAGCTATCAACTAATAAAGATTGACTCTCATTAGGTAAAGTTCTTCAAGTCTTCATCCTTAATACTAACACCAAAATGGGAGATTAGTAAGCAACCCAACATCTCCTCCTGCATTAAGTATCATAAAGGAAGGATTTCTATTACCAGAGACAAAAGACTATTTGAACCACTTCTATTGAAAACAATGTGGAATGCTAAATAAAATATTTTCTAAATTCTTTAAGCATATTTAAGAAATATCCTGCATTTAAGAAACTATTTGTCAAAATAGAAGAAAAGTATAAGCATGGAGATTGTATGAAAAGATCTGAATAATAAACTCTTTTGTCTTGAGAGCATCTGTTGAATAGGCTATCTTGAACTTAATATGATGTCTACATGAGAAAAGGAGATGGCATAAAGGTTATGCAACTTCCCAAAGAGTTTAGTTTAATAGAAGACTACAACATATTAAAACGGGATCTTAATGCATGTTTTCAAGACAATGATAAAAGACAAGCAAACCTGATCTCTGACACCGAAACATAATTTTGCCCTGTCACTGAGAAAAACAGCGGCCATAAAAAGGAAGGAAAAAGGATTCTGAAATGCTGTGGAAATAACTGGCTCTGCTACATATTAGCAGTTTTGATTTCCCTCACCGGGGGAGGTCCAGGTGACCTTGAACTCTGAGCTGGGTTGAGGACCCAACTGAATTGGTAGTGCCAAGCTGCTTAGTGGAAGCAAGTAAAAATCTACTCTGGAGAAAAGTACTTCTGAAATAGGTTTCAAATTACTGTTCAGAGGTAATAAGTGTACCGAAACAGAAAAGTGATATATCATACATGGAAACAAAGTGCCAGGAATCAAGATAACCAGAAATATTACAGGGAAAGACTTTATGTACTACAATTATCAGTCACATCTTATAAACTATTACACTGAATATGGCAAAAGAAGCAAAATGGAAACTTCAAAATATCAATAAGGAATCTGACAGGATAAAAGCCAATAGTAGAAAGACAAAGAATCAGATAGACCTTCTAGAAATAAAAAACTACAATTTTCAAAATGAAACATTTAAAAATTGGGCTTAACAAGGGGTTAGATGCAATTGAAGAAGAGAATTTATACTAGAGTTTACATCAGAAGAAAGATAGTGCACAAAAAAATAGAGTTTAGTTTTAATGGACATTCCAAAAAATGAGACAGATAAGGAGGAAAGAGTTAATAGTAGAAATTATAATGGCTGAGTCTTTCCATGACTATTAAAAAACACCAAACAACAACCTGAGAAATCAAGTTAATCTCAAAGAGAAAAGTAAAAAGAAACACACATGTGATCATATTGTAATAAAAATGATAAAACCCAGAGCTAAAGAGAAAATCTTGAGAACAGGCAGGAAATAAAGATTATCTTCAAGGGATACACAGCAAACTGACAACTGAGACTCAAAATCAACAAAAAGTGAATAAAAAGAATTAAATATTCAACAATAAATTAACTATCAATCTGGAATACTTTACTCCAGAAAAGTACCATTCACAAATTAAAGCAAATAGAAAATTCACCAAGAAAACCTGAAATTTCTCCACAAAGAAAGCTCCTTAAGGATAAATTCTGATGAAATGATTTTAGACAACATTTCAGATAAAAAAAATTAATATGAAAAAATAAATATATAATCCACATGCAAAATAATGAATTTGGATTCTATCTTATACTATATACAAAAAGTAACTCAAAATGAATCGGAGACCCAGATATGAGAGGAAAGGAAATACAATGGAGCAAAGACATTCTTTTCAAAAAATGGTGTCAGAAAAACTGAACATACAGATGCAAAAAGAAAAGAAATCTAGATACAGATATTATAACCCTCACAAAAAAGTAAATCAAAAGGTATCATGGGCCTAAATGTAAAATACCAAACTATGAAACTCTTAGAAGATAATATTGGAGAAAATATCTGTATGAAATTGAGTATGGCAATAACTTTTAAAATATCATAACAAATGCACCATGAAAGAAATAAGTGATAAGCTGGACTTTATTAAAATTAAAAACTTCTGCTTTGTAAAAGACAATACCGGGAGAATAAAAAGACAAGTCATAGATTGGGAGAAAACATTTGCAAAAGACACATCTGATAAAAGATTGGTGTCTAAAATATACAAAGAAATCTTAAAACTCAACAGTAAGAAAACAACCAACCTGATTAAAAATAAAAGGATATGAGTGGTATCACTCCAAAGAAGATATATATTAATAGAAGGCAAGTAAACATAAATGATTGGGGAATCACAAATTAAAGCGATTAGATATCACTGAACACCTATTGTGATAAATTGCTTCAGTTGTGTCCCACTGACCAACCAAATGAACTGTAGCCCACCAGGTTCCTCTGTCCATGGGATTTTCCAGGTAAGAATAGTATTCTAGAGTAGGTTGTCATTATCTTCTCCTGGGGATATTCCCAACCCAAGGATCAAACGCTAGTGTCTTATGTCTCCTGCATTGGCAGGTGGGTTCTTTACCACTACCACCATCTGGGAAACCGAAACACCTATTAGAAAGGATAAAATCCTAAAAAGAGAACAGAATCTGTATGATTTCAATACCTTTAGAATGTGAAATTTTTGCACCTGGTCTTATGTCTCTAGATATGTTCCAGTGTCTCCTAGTTTATAGTCTATGGGAACTTGAATAGAATTTGTATCCCACTGTTGTGTGAAAATAGTATAAATCTTAATTATGTCATATTGCATCATAATGCTTTTCAGATCTACTATATTCTTCTACTTGTCCATACATTTATTCTACTATTTTCTAAGTGTTTGATATTAAAACTCAAACTAAAGATCTTAATTTTTCTACTTAAAACAAGCAATTGTAATATATAGTGGAACTATATGTAACTTTGTTCTGTATTTTCCAAGTCTCCTGAAAATGTGCTATCATATTTTCATAATTTAAAAAGTAAAAAGGAAAGATAGAAAACGCTAAAATCCAAAAACACTGACCACACCAAGTGCTGTCAGGATTTTAATTAACAGGAGCTCTCATTCTCTGATGATGGTAATGCAAAAGGTACAGATACTTTGTTAAACAGAATGGTAGTTTATGACTATACTTTTACCATAAAATCATGATCATTGTTATTTATCCAAATGAATTGGAAACATATACACTTAAAAACCTGCCCCATGGATGTTTATAGAAACTTTATTTAAATTGCTCAGTCTTAAAAGTGATCAACATGTTTTTAGTAGGTGAAAGGATAAACCGTGATACACCAAGACACTACAATATTATTCAGCGCTAAAAGGAATGAGCTATCAAGTCATAAAAATATGTGGGGGAACCTTAAATTCATATTGCTAAGTCAGATAAATCAATGTGAAAAGAATACGTATCTCTTGATTCCAACTATATGACATTTTGGAAAAGGCAAAACTATAGAAACAATAAAAGAATCAGTGGTTGCTTAGGGTTACAGGGGAGAAAAAGATTAACTGTCAGAGAACAGAGAATTTTTAAGACAGTGAAATTATTCTATATCAGTGGTATAATGTCACTATACATTTATACAAACACATAAAATCTACAAAACCAAGAGTGAGCCCATATAAACTATGGACTTCATGTGATAAAGATTTATCAGTATATATTAGTTAATTATACCAAATGTATCAACAGTGAGGGATATCAATATTGAGGGAGACTGTGTATCTGTTGGACTAGGAATATATGGAAGAGGATATGGAAACTCTCTGTACTTTCTGCTCAATTTTATTGTGAACCAAGGCAATGGCACTCCACTCCAGTACTCTTGCCTGGGAAATCCCATGGACTGAGGAGCCTGGTAGGCTGCAGTCCACAGGGTCGCAAAGAGTCTGACACGACTGAACGACTTCACTTTCATTTTTCACTTTGATTCATTGGAGAAGGAAATGGCAACCCACTCCAGTGTTCTTGCCTGGAGAATCCCAGGGACGGGGGAGCCTGGTGGGCTGCCGTCTGTGGGGTCGCACAGAGTCGGACACGACTGAAGTGACTTAGCAGCAGCAAAGCTTCTCTAAAAAATAAAAAAATAATGCTTAAGTTTTTTAAAAAAGTAAGGGAATTGACTGTACACACAACATGGATGAATCTCAAAATAACTATGCTGAATGGAAGAATTCAAAAAAAAAAAAAAAAACAGAGTACACACAAAGGACTGCATTTATATAAAGCTCTAGAAGAACAAATTAATCTATTGCTTAGAGATGAGAAAGGCGGGGAGAAATGCATTCCTAATATGAACTTCATAAACATCTTGCCAGTTTCTTCAATGTGCCTCCAGAATTTTAATTAGGATTGCATTTTGCCTAGTCCAATTTAAAGAAATGTGGAATTTTAACAACATTGACTACAAGGTTATTTAACTTCAACTCCCAAGTGTGGAAAACCTACATCAAACATAATTGTGATGGATCATTGAAAGAATCAGAAATGTAACAAGAAGGGCCACTTCCCCTACTTCTATTCAGAACTTCACTGGAAATCCTAAGCAGTAAAGTAAAGCAAGAAAATAATTGGAAATATAAGAAACATCAGGAAAGAAAGAAAATTGTCATTATTTGCAGATAATATGGTTTTGTTCAGAGGAAAATCCGAAGATCTGCAGATAAATTATTATTATAATAAAGTTTATCATAGATGCTAGATACAAAATCAATACAGATGTCTATTTGTTTTCTACCCATGAAAATTTTAAAGATACTATTTACAATACTAGAGAAAATATGGATTATCTGGAAATAAATCTCACCATGTATGTATGAATGTTCAATGGAAAAAATCATAAAACTATTGAGAAACATTTAAAAAGGCCTAATTATATAGACAAACACAGCATGTTTTTGGATTCTAAAATTATTTCCAAACTTATTTATAGATACAGTGCAATCCCATAGAAAACCTAGTGTTTTTTTTTTTTTTTAAGCGAATATCCAATATTCTTTCTTGAAGAACAACATGGAATATTCACTTTCTTTATCAGCTAAAATACTTAGTGTTAAGCTATAATAATTAACATACCATGGTGCTGGTTTAGGGAAAAATAAATAGAACAGATTAAAAAGCCCAGATCAGCCATAGCCTTCTCCAGGAGATCTTCCCAACTCAGGGATGGAACCCCAGGTCTCCTGCTTTGCAGGCGGATTCTTTATATTCTGACCCACCAGGGAAGCCCAAACTATAATAATTAACATACCTTGGCGTTGGTTCAGGGAAAAATAAATAGAACAGATTAAAAAGCCCAGATATAGACACCCAGGGATATGAAAACAACATCAGACAGAGACCACATCACAAACCAGTGAAGACAAGACAAATTTTTCAATAAATGAAATGATGGAATTGATTCTCCTCATGTGATAATATGTAACTTGAAGAGTGCCTTACATCACAAGCAACAATAACAGAAACAAAGATAAAAACATAAATACCTCTTGCAGATTTCCTTGAGTTTAGAGTTGGCCCATAGTTTTTGTTTGTTCATTTTTTTTTTTTTCTATTTCAAGGCAGTTAACAGATACTGGATTTTTAAACCATTAACAATAGTTAACTAATTACACAGTCTGTGGAGAGATAAATCAGTACCCACTTTCCTCAGTGCTCCATCCCAATCTATCATATATGAAAATTTTAATAATTCTACTACCATTCAATGAGAATGATCCTAAGAATTATCACCCTCAGTCCATTTCAGTTCAGTTCAGTTCAGTTCAGTTGCTCAGTTGTGTCCGACTCTTTGCAACCCCATGAATCGTAGCACAACAGGCCTCCCTGTTCATCACCAACACCTGGAGTTCACCCAGACTCACATCCATCGAGTCAGTGATGCCATCCAGCCATCTCATCCTCTGTCATCACCTTCTCCTCCTGCCCCCAATCCCTCCCAGCATCAGAGTCTTTTCCAATGAGTCAACTCTTCGCATGAGGTGGCCAAAGTACTGGAGTTTCAGCTTTAGCATCATTCCTTCCAAAGAACACCCAGGGCTGATCTCCTTCAGAATGGACTGGTTGGATCTCCTTGCAATCCAAGGAACTCTCAAGAGTCTTCTCCAACACCACAGTTCAAAAGCATCAATTCTTTGGCACTCAGCCTTCTTCACAGTCCAACTCTCACATCCATACATGACCACAGGAAAAACCATAGCCTTGACTAGACACACCTTTGTTGGCAAAGTAATGTCTCTGCTTTTGAATATGCTATCTAGGTTGGTCATAACTTTCCTTCCAAGGAGTAAGTGTCTTTTAATTTCATGGCTGCAGTCACCATCTGCAGTGATTTTGGAGTCCAAAAAAATGAAGTCTGACACTGTTTCCACTGTTTCCCCATCTATTTCCCATGAAGTGATAGGACCAGATGCCATGATCTTCGTTTTCTGAATGTTGAGCTTTAAGCCAACTTTTTCACTCTCCACTTTCACTTTCATCAAGAGGCTTTTGAGTTCCTCTTCACTTTCTGCCATAAGGGTGGTGTCATCTGCATATCTGAGGTTATTGATATTTCTCCCGGCAATCTTGATTTCAGCTTGTGCTTCTTCCAGCCCAGTGTTTCTCATGATGTACTCTGCATACAAGTTAAATAAGCAGGGTAACAATATACAGCCTTGACATACTCCTTTTCCTATTTGGAACCAGTCTGTTGTTCCATGTCCAGTTCTAACTGTTGCTTCCTGACCTGCATACAGATTTCTCAAGAGGCAGATCAGGTGGTCTGGTATTCCCATCTCTTTCAGAATTTTAGGAGAATACAAATGCTCAGTTGCTCCTTCCCAATGAACTATCTAGTTCTAGAATTCCATCCTGAAGGTGTATTTTTTAGAGTCACATTTTTCTCTCAAAGTAAACAAGATCTGTGTGTTATTACTTTGAGAACTGATCCTTATATAGAAGAATGAGATACCAGCCAGCATAAAATGAGAAAGAAGGAAGCCAGTTGAAAAGTGGGCAATCAAGCTGGTAACAGCTGTGGGGAAATAAGACTCTACTCTCCACGGGGATTCTCTGAGGAGTGATTTTGAATGTGTCTTATACTTTTTCTCTCAAGCAGGATTGGGAGATACAATACAGAGTACTAGGTAAATCTGAACTTCAGATAAACAACAATTTGAAAATAAATCCAAAATGTTGCATGGAACTTACTTATAGTAAAATTTCCTTTTTATATACAATTCAAATTTAATTGGTATCTGATATTTTTATTTGCTACCCTTGGCAAGCTTGCTTGCAAGAATCACAAAAGATGTATATGAGCTTCTGTTCTCAATTGGTCAATGGCTGCCCCTTACAGTGTCAATTCTCCGGAATTTCCAGGCTAACGAATGAGTTGGAATTCTTGAATAGGTTCTTACAGGTATTCCACCAAGAGAAGCCCTAGAGTAGAAAGCAAGAGGCATCTAACACAGCTGAAGTCAAATGCAGTCAAGTACCTTCTGAACATGACTACCTTGGTACTTACAATGGGAACCAAATCCATGTGAATTTGAGCACTAGGTTTTACCATCCATAGACATCTAAAATCCAAACCATTCACTGCAAACAGCATTGTTATGTGGGTCAGATTTCTAGCAAGAGGCATTTTCTTCTTATGGCCCAGCCAGGTGGCATATTTCTGTGATGTGTTCCCAGACACAGTTGTAGAGTTTTCTAAGCCAACTGATTGACTTTTCACAGGTCCCAGCTTTATAAAGGGACCTCTGTTTTAACTCTCTGAGCATCTGGGATTGCTTTCTGAACTCTCAATGCCCTGTAACCCTGAGATCATAGCTAGATGGTTGTCAGTTTTGCGTCATTGCTGATTTCAATTCTCCCTGACTATTATGACTTGGAGTCAGCTTTTTGTTTTTTTCAGTGTAGTTTTTTTCTTATTTCCTGCTATGAAGATTGACCAAGAATTTGTGTGTATGTAGAGTTTTCCTGATAGTGACATTTTTCTACTATCAATTCTGTGTGGTTGAAATGGGAAAGTGTCCTTTCCATTTTGGCTCAGCCTTGCATACCAACAAAACACTCATGTTTATTCCTAGTTTATCTTTGTTGTGATACAAGACTCCAAGAGAAGTCCTCGAGTTGCCAGGTGGGGCTTTCTTGGAGTAGTTTTGGCAGCAAGAACTGAGACTGTTGTGCCTATTGGCTCAGCTGCCTGATCCTAGAGCCCAAGTCCATTCCCTCGGTTATAGCTCCAGCCCTCTCAGGTTTCTCTCAATATTGCAGAGCAGTCTCTAAAGACAGAATAGATCCTTCTTATCTCTCCTGGCAAACATTTTTGGGTGCAGTTGCCAAGGATGTTCACTCCATCTAAAAGTGTCAAAGCAAGGAAATGAAGTGCCTGTGAGGAAGTTCTGAAAGCAATGAAATATACATTCACTTCTTAGAGAGAGAACCTCACATGGGGGCTCTGAAATTTCTTTTATCTGGGCCTTTTACATGCTGCCTTAACTTTCACTTTTTATTCTTTTTTTTTTTTTTAAGATCTCATTTTTTATTTATGTTTTGACCCAGGCTCACAACAGTTCAAGTGCTGAGTCCTAACCACTGGTCCCAGGGAATTAGCAATATTTTATCATTATTTTTTGTTTGTATTTGTGGCTGCACCAGGCAGCATGTATGATCTTAGTTCCCTGACAAGGGATCAAACCTGTGCCCTTGCATTGGAAGCAGAGTCTTAACTACTAGACTGCCAAGGATGTGCCCAACTCTCACATTTTTAGAGTATCATTGTTGATCCTGTTGTGGGCACTTTGGATAGGTAACTAGATCATTAGATTCTGTAGCGTGACTACGCAAAGACGATAAATTCATCTTGCCAATATTAGTATTCTTTCATGGTATAATACTGGTGATTATCTTGTAAAAATCCTCTCTCTGCCAAAGAATATTGGGGAGGCATAAAAAGCTCTAATAGGGACAAGTACTTCATACTAGTCTGTGAAATCATATGTTTGTGTATGTGTGTATGTATGCAGTTAGTACATGCATAAATGAAGTAGAAACAGTCTGTTGAAATGTATTTTATCATTTGAACTTGAACTTTCCATCTATGTATCATTAGTTTTAACTTCAGAAATAGTTTTTAAAATTCTTAAATGCATTGTTTTGCCATAAACTCCTATTTTAACCAAATTATTGCTGAAATGTAGAAATTCTAGGACTTTGTCATTATACATAATTTTAATATGCAAAAAACTCTAAGAGCCAAGTTATCTAAAAAGAAGGAAGGGCCTGTTTTCCTCTAGCGCTTGGTTTGGGACCTTTACCAGGAACTTGACTGATGCTAGCAGCTGGAATAATACTTGAAAGAAGAGTTGTGGATAGTACAGGTGATTTTTTAACCTTTACTGTGTCAAAATTGTTAATCACACTTAAGTTTTTCAGTACCAAGGAATGGCAAGCCTTCTGAAACATTAGAGGTGAGTGAGAGCTAGCAACAGCTTCTTTCTTTTAAAATGTATCATTCACAAAGTTGAGAATATATTATGTTGTTTTTCTTTAGTCTCACACACACACACACACACACACACACACACACACGCTCTAGAGGAGGCAAAGTAGACGGCTTTCTCCATATCTCATGCTACGGAAAATAAGACCTGAGCTACAGAATTGGAAGTAGGATTAGGTCTAAAAGTGTGGGGCTTGGAGCTGGAATTGAAAGAATTGTTAACAAATTAGATATAATCTTAAGGTGAGAAGAAAAATTGAAGATAAATTCTGTGTTTGAGTTTGAGGAAGATACAATCTAGCTATGTTTTTGTCCATGTATATCAAAGGAAGGATGTCAGGGGAATTAACAAGCTTAGTTTTGAATAGCCTATATAAAAAATGACTCAGAAATAAAAATATGTACTATAAAAGCAAGCACAAAAATTTAGTCAGGTAGAAGAAATTCTACTCCCTTTTGGTTATTCGTCAGAGACTATGTACTTATACTTTAAAATATATATATGAAGATAGATAGATATAAAATGCAATTATGTTGTTCCTACTACAAGTACATTTCTAGGAGATGAAAATACCAGTAAATATAAAAAACTAAAATTGTTAATAACTAAATAATTAAGGTTGTTTAGTCACTAAGTCATGTCTGACTCTTCTAGGACCCCATATACTGTGGGCTTCCCTCATAGCTCAGTTGGTAAAGAATCCACCTGAGATGCAGGAGACCCTGGTTCGATTCCTGGGTCAGGAAGATCCACTGGAGAAGGGACAAGCTACTCACTCCAGTATTCTCGGATTTCCCTTGTGGCTCAGCTGGTAAAGAATCCTCATGCAATGTGGGAGACTGGGTTCGATCCCTGGGTTGGGAAGAACCCCTGGAGAAGGGAAAGACTACCTACTCTAGTATTCTGGCCTGGAGAATTCCAGGGACTATACAGTCCATGGGATCTCAAAGAGTTGAACTCAACTAAGTGACTTTCACTTTCTTTCACTTTCAGACTGTAGCCTGCCAGGCTCCACTGCCCATGGGATTTCTCAGGCAAGAATAGTAGAGTGGATTGCTATTGCCTTCTCCAGGGGATCTTCTGGACCCAGGGTCAAACCCATGTCTCCTGCATTGGCAGTTGAATTCTTTACCACTGAGCCATCAAGGAAGCCTCCTATATATTAATAGTTATAACAGCTTTGACTGGTTAATACTAAATCATACTTATTGAATGTTTAATATAAAACTATACTGATCAAAACGCTTATATATATTTAATAATTTCTTACACATCTATGATGTAATTAACCTTATCTCCATTTTACAAAATAGGGAAACTAAGGTAACAAGATGCTAAATAATTTGGTCCAAATTCCATAGACAAGACCTAATGTTTAATGTCTCTCTTCAAACACAAAACAAATCTAAAAATAACTTCAAAAAAATCACAATTGTTTTTTTGTTCTACTATCTTATAGATAGTAGCTTTGGAAGGTACTGCATGTCTATAAAAGATAGACACTATTATGCATAGTAAATTCCTAAATGAATAATTCTTGTTAGAATAGGGTTTAACTCATGAGAAAGAATATCATAACAATTAGAGAGTAGATGAATAAACTAAAATACTGCCATAAATGAGAAATAATAATTCAAGAAGGTCTGGTAACCTAGGGCCACTTGGTGTAAGGGGCCAACAGCTCTATCAACATCTACAGTCCCTGGCACATCATTATCTTTGTAAAATATGAAAGCAAAGTTTATAAAGTATATCCAGAGTTGAGGAAATAAATTACATCCTCAATGTTCTATCTAAGAAAATAGAGGCAAGGTTTATACATTCAACACCTATTAATGAAAACCCCTGCCACTCACTTCCTACTGGGGAAAAATGCTTAAGATCCATGTGAGTTTCCTATGGTTGCTGTAGCCACAGTCTCAGTGGCTTAAAATAATAGACATTATTGTCTCATGATTCTGGACCAGAAATTCAAAATCAAGTTGTCAGCAGGGCTGCACTCCCTTCAAAGGGCCGAGGGGAGAAGCTTTTGTGCCTCTTTCAGGTTCTGGTTGACGAAAAACATTTCTCACAGCTATATCACTCTAATCTCTGCGTCTGTCTCCACATGCCCTTCCCCTGGGTCTGTGTTTTCATTTCTGTCTCTCATACAAATGCCTGTCATTGGATTTTGGACCCACCAGGACAATGGAGATTGATCTCATCCTGAGATCTCTAGCTTCATTCATCTGCAAAGACCTTTTTTCTAAATGAGGTCACATGCACAGTTCCTGTGGACAAATCTTTTTGAGGGTCACTATCCAAGCCACTGTGATATAGTTTAGATAGTAAAAGAAGCACAGAAAGCAGTCAAACTAAATCAAATGGGAAGGTATTGTTATAATGATACATATGAAGCTATGAGAGTTTTAACATGAAGACTATAGTAGGGTAAGCTGAAGAGAATCGAGCAGGAGGGCAGTATTAGATTACACTGGCCCAAGTCACTCTAGAGGGAGAAGGTCACCAATCTCTGCTCTAGTTTTTTGCATATATGTTTCTATTCACAATATGTATGTCTGCTTTATTCATCACACTTTGAATTGACTTATTCTGCTTACTCACAGACTCTGTTTTCCATTAGGTTGTCTTTTACACGATGTATTATAGTCTGCCCAATCATGCATTTATACATATTATTTTATCCTCTTACTTTTAAGTAGACAGTTCTTTCTTAGACTCTGAATTTAGATTTCTGAATTAGAGAATCTGATTGTCTCAACTTACCTTGTTAAGTGAGGATGAAGTAGCTAGATGATATAGGTCTGGTTTTGCCTTCTAGTTTAATTAATTAGCTGTGGTTGGGAGTGAAGAGTTGATAACTTTATGGTACAAAGTCTTTCTACTGCAGAAGCAACACTTGCAGATCAGGAATTGGCATATGGCCAGGTTAGATAGCAATGCTTTGACACCCATAGTAAAAAGAAAAGTAATCGGTTCTTTGAACATTATATGAAACCTTAAATTTCTTTATAACATTACATGAATAGTATTAATAATTCACTTCAGCATGATGGGAATGATATTTTCCACCATAATAATAACTTAGGCTGTTTTAAAATTTGATAGAGGAAAGAAAAAGTTTCTAATACATGCTCAATTTCAAATTTTTAAATATAAGATAAAATATGTGTATTATAGACCCTTAGGAAACTACTCATCATATATTTTTCAAGAGTTTGAGCTTATTTATAAAGGAATAACAATAACATCAACAACAACACAAATTTGCTCTCAAGATTATGTCTTAACTTGAAAGTAATATTAAAACACATGCCAGTGCTTACCTTTAGATTTAAGATACAAAAAGAAGATATTTTAATCATTTTCAATAATTTTATTGCTAAAAGTTTGTTTCCAATGCAGTTTTGATAACTGCTTTAATCATTTAGTAAAATTTTTAAAAAGTTTTATACAGAACATGTTGATAAAGATTTAAGAAAAGACACTACAAAAGATATTTAAATCCAAAACTGTATAAAATCCTTTTGGGGAAAAACATGACATTTCATATGATTTCCTTGCCTTAGAATTTAGGCATATTTTTCCACAACCTTGGTATTTTTCTAACTTTAATATAACTTTAAAATTTCCATTTAATGTTAATGTACTCCAAATCAAATAGCTGGCACATAGAATGTGCTCAATAAATTCCTGATGAATCAATGTTATTGTATAACCCTTATCCTTATTATTTTATAAAAATCTGTATCCCATCTCTATTTCCTAATTTTCTTAACCAACCATTATTGTTTTTAAGTAGTTCCTTTTCATATGTTTAAATGTCAAATATTTCAAGAAAATTGGAATAAAGAAAAATATACTGTACTACTAAATATGGGCCAGTTGAAATATTTGATGCTAATTTTCTATGTAAACTTTTCCCTATACACCATGGACTGTCTTACTATTACTTTTTCCTCCTCTTTCATAATGGAGAGTATTACACAAAGAACAATTCTATGTCCTTAGTTTTTACCATTAGTTTTTTAAAACATCTTATGTTATCAGACACTGATAAACAAAATAAAAAATTTTATTTAAACTCTGAATTCCTAAATCTCTTAGAATGTGGGTTATAAAATCAGCTTATACTGGATCATATCAAATAATTGCCAAACAATCTGGAAAAAAATGGACAGCTTGCACATAATACCTAACTCTGCCATGCTATTATTAAAAATATTGATTTAACAAAATGGGTATTCCCATTAAGGAGAAAGGAGAATAAGACAGAAAACAAGTATATGAAAAGCGACTTTTTAGAACTCATTAGTTAAAAAGCACATTGACTCCGGTGGAATAACAATCAGGCTTATAAAGACATGATAAGGATGAGGAACGATTTGTCAGACTTACTGTTCCATGGATTAAATGTATTTTATGACTTTCCAACATCCTCCCCCTTGTTCAAGTCTTTCAAAGTAACCTCCCACTCAATAATTCTTCCTCTCAAATAATTTAGTTGAAATCAAATGAAAAAGTATGTACTAAGAGCTTACTACGAGGCAGATACTATTCAAGGCAGTGGTGTTACATCCTTGCCTTCATGTAGTTTATATTCTAACATGAGATTATAGGTAATAAGCAATTGATTAAATACATTAGTAAAGTATATACCATCTTAGATAATAGTGCTATGAAAAAATGAGGTCAGAACGAGGGATCATCTTGGATGTGGTTTGGTAAGGAGTTGCAATTTATAAATGCTGGAGAGGGTGTGGAGAAAAGGGAACCCTCTTACACTGTTGGTGGGAATGCAAACTAGTACAGCCACTATGGAGAACAGTGTGGAGATTCCTTAAAAAACTGGAAATAGAACTACCTTATGATCCAGCAATCCCACTGCTGGGCATACACACTGAGGAAACCAGAAGGGAAAGAGACACGTGTACCCCAATGTTTATTGCAGCACTGTTTATAATAGCCAGGACATGGAAGCAACCTAGATGTCCATCAGCAGATGAATGGATAAGAAAGGTATGGTACATATACACAATGGAGTATTACTCAGCCATTAAAAAGAATACATTTGAATCAGTTCTAATGAGGTGGATGAAACTGGAGCCTATTATACAGAGTGAAGTAAGCCAGAAGGAAAAACATAAATACAGTATACTAACGCATATATATGGAATTTAGAAAGATGGTAACAATAACCTGGTGTACGAGACAGCAAAAGAGACACTGATGTACAGAACAGTCTTATGGACTCTGTGGGAGAGGGAGAGGGTGGGAAGATTTGGGAGAATGGCATTGAAACATGTAAAATATCATGTAAGAAATGAGTTGCCAGTCCAGGTTCGATGCACGATACTGGATGCTTGGGGCTAGTGCACTGGGACGACCCAGAGGGATGGTATGGGGAGGGAGGAGGGAGGAGGGTTCAGGATGGGGAACACGTGTATACCTGTGGCGGATTCATTTTGATATTTGGCAAAACTAATACAATTATGTAAAATTTAAAAATAAAATAAAATTAGAATTAAAAAATAATAATAATAAAATGAGCCTGTCTGGGTGTTCTCATTCCAAAGGTACATTTTAAGTAAAGTCCTAAAGTAAGTGGGAAGGAAAGCCATGTAGATATTGGAAGAAAGAGAGTTTGGCAAAACAAGGCTGGGGATCAGGAGAATGTATATTAGGTGAGTGTCTGGTGTTCATATTAACAACAGGGAACCCAGGGCAGCAGGAGAGGAGATGGAGAGGGTGAGTAGAGAGTCTTTCTCAACAGATGAGGTCAGGATGGATGAAGGAGAGCCAGGGCATACAGAGCCTCAGATGCCATGAGGAGACTGGTTTTTACTCTGAGAGTAATAGGAGGCTCAGGGCATTTTAAGTAGAGAACTGACATTCTATGTGAGGTTTTAATTTATTATTGAAAAAAAAATTTATTATTGAGAAAGAGGGTGGCCAATAGCATAGCATTCTGGATTCTTATATCAATCGTTTGTTTAATTAAATCTTAGTGTTTCTAGCTCACAAAACTCTCTAAGGTCATTGATAAGACCAACTTTTCATTAGTGAAATTTTGTGAGTCAGACTGTGGACTCTAGGTAATGGTCAACTACATTGCTACTTAAAGTATGGTAAATGGGACTTCAGCCTGGGAAATAACTTTGAATTTATTTGAAATGTAACATTTTAGGTGCTATCCTAGACCTTTTGAAATATTCTGAAAAATATTCTTGATAAGAATCAAGATCCCCAGGGGATTCTTTGGCACATTACATTTTAGGAGTTCTGCTCTGAAACAGTTATATTCTTTGAAATATCTTGACAGGCATCCAGTTTTTGTGGGAATACAATTTCATTTATCACAAAAATCTCAGAAGCATGCTCACTGGATATTTCAACTGGTTCATGGAGGTATCCCAACACCATACCACACTCTGATCCTCCCATAACAATTTTTTTTTTTAATTTTTCTAATCATGCTTGAGGCAGGTAGTAATATCAGAATAAAACTAGATGCTCTGTCACTCGAGTAGCCAATCAGGAGAAAGACACCTATCATCCAGTTTACCCTATTTAGGTTGCCATGTTCAGCCAATTAAAATGTGGGAAGCCCAGATAAACCTGAATTTTTAGGTGAATAATAGCTTGTTTATTATAAGCATGCCCCAAATATTGCATAGGACATGTTTGAAATACAAACATTCTGTTGTTCATCAGAAAACCGTAGTTAACTAGGCTTTTTGTATCTTATCTGACAACCCTACTATCATCTTTTCTTCAGGACATTCTAATTTCTGCAGATGATGTTCTTAGATCTTTCTTCAGTTGGTTCTGGACAGAAAAAGATCACATAAGAGAAAGAAATACTATACATTGTGTGATATTAGTATTCTTCAAAAAAGAGCAACGTGGTTTGTTTTCACTCCTTATTTTCTGAGGAGAGCTTAGGGATATGACTAGTAATAGAGCTATTTCTGTCAACTCCCAATAAGGCCTTTAACAGAGTGACTAACTCCCATTTTTGGGAAAAGGGCCATTCAAGATATCCCCCTCAGCACTGTGCTTTAATTGTGATTACTGGACAATATATTCACATATCCCACTGGAATGTACAATATCTCCCCATATTGAAGCATTCATTATTTTGTAAAATAGCCCCAGTCCTTGATTCAGACAGACAATAGATGATTCATTTCTTGTATAAAATTTTTCCCAAATTCATAATTCATGATATTTCTACTCAGTAAGATGACAAGTAAATAGTATCATCTTTCTTTTTATTTTCAGGGTGTCTCCAAGTCTTGCTAAAGCTTTCCTCTTAATTTTTCACATACCTGCCATTAGTCTGCATTGCTTTAGCCATAAACCAGAGTTCTTATTCAGCCAAACTCAGCCTGAATCTAAAAGTCTATAAAGTGATTCCTTTCTAACCTCTTCAGCACCAGCTTCTGCTCCTCTAACCTGTTATACCCAGCAGCAACAAAAATCATCTCCTGAGAGTATCATTTTGATAATGTCAGTCTTTTACTAAGATTCTGAAGTACACCAGGCCAGATTTTGAAGTAAAGGAGTATAACTCTGAACTATGATAAGCTTTGTAACTTGTGTCTGCTCTACTAAAAATGCCTTGTTTGTGTGCAATCTGGAAGGATCTTTTGATCAATTATTGGTCATCAAGAACCATTAATCAGTCATAAGGCTTCCACTAAGAATCAATAATCAGCTTCATAAGCACTGCAAGTACCTATTAGAAACAGCTTCACAAGGAAAATGCAAGTTACCTTTTCCAAAGTGCTTTTGAACAATACCTGCAAGATACAGTCACAATGTGAGCATTTGTTGTTCTGTCAAGGGTAAAGGATGGTTCTGTCACTAACAATCAAATACTTTTCCATGTACCTAAAAGAAAATCTATCATCAGGTAGTATTCCAGTGCTATCTTTTCACTCTTACTGAAAAGAAGGCAACTATAAGCCAGTTCTGATTGCATGCATATCTTCAAGATATTGGTAGAGAATTATCCATAATAATATTACCTGGATAAGAAAAATATTTATTTTAAATGGCTGCTGCTTTCTATAATTATACATGATACTAGATAGTTCATACCTAAAATATGCAGAAATGATTCACCTACTGAGGACAGTAGGAGAACAACATGCAACCCTCTCCAGTATTCTTACCTGGGAAATCTCATGAGAGAGGTACCTGGGGGGCTACAATTCATGGTGTTGCAAGAGTCAGACACAACTTAGCAACTAAACCAGCACCACCACTGAGAACACTGGTGGACTGAGTTATTCTGTATAAGTGATTTTTCAGACGATAGAAACTGACTAAGTCCCAAATAGTTTGTATGTGTTAATGTATAAGTATGGGGTTTGCTCTAAAATATATTGGGATGCATCCCTGCTTTATTACATTTAATATATTACACATAGTTTTGTATTTCTGGCATTTTCATAACTTGAGATTATAAATGTAAGTCTCAATTATTATGTTCTGTGAAAATATACAAATCACCGCAGGGTCTACATAGCATTTTATAAGACTATGAGTCCCTTCACTAAAAGTTGACTCACAGGCATCACTGTTTGGTATTTGAAACAGCTTTTTACTTTTCCCCAGTCTTCTCTATTTTTTTTTCAGCTTTTATTCATGTTGTTAAAACATCTACCTCTGGAACTTTTACCATAACACTTTTTACCTCACGATTATACATGTCAAGTGAATAAATTCTGATTCTAATTTTTGGCCTGAGGTGATAACTAGTGAGTAAGTTTGTACAATAATTGAATTCATAATGCTCTCAGATGGCTTTGGGGGCATATAAAAAAGGCTTATCTGAATTAGTCAGGAAAGTCTACCTAGTCTAGATGCTTCCTTAAAATTACATGAGGAACTGTTTTCAGCTACAATATGTAAAGTCAGCTTGAAAGTCATCACTCCTGTTCTTACAACAACAGAAAAGCTGACAAACTATAAATCAACTACTTTTCTCAGATCTATCAAACTGTCACCCCAAAATCTGGAGTGTCAGGTGAATACAGAGACTCACAACTGAGATCTGCTTCCCTGGAGAAGCAGCTGCTAAAGCAGCTTAAATTGTGGAAATACTGAAATACTAATTTTGACAATTTGCTGAAGGCTGAGTCTGGACTAGTCTGTAGCACCTAAGAATTGACACTTTTGAACTGTGGTGTTGGAAAAGACTCTTGAGAGTCCCTTGGATTGCAAAGAAATCCAACCAGTCCATCCGAAAGGAAATCAGTCCTGAATATCCATTGGAAGGACTAATGTTGTAGCTGAAACTCCAATATCTTGGCCATCTGATGAGAAGAGGTGACTCATTTGAAAAGACCCTGATGCTGGGAAAGATTGAAGGCAGGAGGAGAAGGGGATGACAGAGGATGAGATGGTTGGATCGCATTACCAACTCAATGGACATGAGTCCGAGTAAACTTCTGGAGTTGGTGATGGACAGGGAGGCCTGGCATGCTGCAGTCCATGGGGTTGCAGAGTCAGAAAAGACTGAGCAACTGAACTGAACTGAGTCTGGACTAGTATGAAAATGAGAAAATTCTGGGGGCCTCAGTCTTAGGGGGACCTCCACTTATTCATGAGTCCTATCTCCAGGAATCCCATCAGCTCTTGAAAAATATCCTTATATTTCTGGAAAGGGTAGGGACATCACTTTAAAATATACCCAGAGCATTATCCATACAAAGCTCTACTGTTCGGGGAAAAAGTTTCCATCAGAATCTTATTTATCTGGAAACAAGTGATGTCAGTAAGAAGAAAGGCAACATGAGTAGCACACAAGCACTGTACTCTAGTAGATACAATTGTTTTCCACAGGTGAAATCATTGACAATTCTGATACAGATATATAAATGTACTAGAAGTGCAGACTCAAGGAAATGGATGGGAGATTAAGGGAGCCAGGTACTCAGTATTGGTGTGGGAATTTTTAGATAAGTAAAGGTAATAGGCTAGAATGATCCATATGGTAGTGAGAGTTAATTCTTAGGTAGGTTGATAAGAAGTCCAGGGTCCCAGAGGAGGGGAGGGGAAAGGGGTCTGGGCCTCTCAAGGAAAAGGACAAATGCTTTTTTTCTACATTGCTTTGTCTTAGTCACATAAGCTTATTTTCTTTAAGCCCAGAGCTAATGATTATACAACAAAACAACTCATCTTGCTCAAGGTTATGTTTTTCCTTAAGCTCTGTACTAATGATTATATAACAACAATGTATCTTGCTGGAGGAGGACAAGTTTCTCCTTCTTAACAAGCACCTTCTGACTAATCTTATTATTTTAAGATTTTGTTGTGGGAGTGGGTCTGGTAAGCCCTTTCTATTGCTAGTCCTAATGTTGTTAGTTTAAGATCTATGTTGTGGGAGTGGGTCTGGTAAATGTACATAAGGCCTTGATAAGACTAGGGATCAGGGGCACTCTCCATTCCTCTTCTAATAGCAATTAATTCTGTCATAAAAACAAGGAAATTCTTAAAAACTGTTCCAGTCAGGAGAAGCCTAAGGAAATATGACTAAACTAACTAAATGTAATATGGTGTTTTGGATGGGATCCTATAAAAGAAAAATAAAATTGAAGAAACAGAAAACTAAGGAAATCTAAGCCATGAACTTTAAAAAGAATGTATTAATACCAGTTCATCAATTGTAGCAATTTTTTATACTAAAGTAAGATGTTAATAATAAGATAAACTGGATTTTCTGTTTATGAAAACTATAATTATTTCTCTATTTTCCTGTAATTTAGGATTGTACTAAACAAAGTCTACCAAAAAGATGATGTTCTTTTGGTTAAGGTCTTCATAAAGTAGTTGAAAGACTGGATTCACACAGAGAATGAATTATATATGATTTACTGGAACATTAAATGAAAAAATGTATGTTTATATGTATATATACATATATGTATGTGTTCTATGTGTATACATGCATATATATGTATTCATATGTGTATGTATATAAGTGAATATTGTAGCCTCTGTTTGGAAGGGTGAAGGGTTCATCTAATTCAACATGCTATTGAAATAAGTTAATAGATAAACTGAAAGAAATAGTAAACATAAGGAGAAAAACCTTGGGAGTAACTGGAAGGGGCAATTAACAGTCGTTGGATGGAGGTTAGGAGCTCAGGATATCAATGCTAGGAAATGATTACAATCTGAGTAGAAGAAATTCATCAGACAGAAGATTACAGAGGTAGAACAGAGAGAAAGAACCATGTCAAGATGGGGAAGATGTAAGAGTTTTAGCTTAATGAGAGAAAGTTGAAGGCTTTTCTGTTTGATTACTTCCTTACTATTTTTGAATTAAGACTGTAAATCATTGGATGAGAATCAATAGGGATATCACAGGGTTAGAAGTTTAAAAAAGTGAAAAATGATTTAATAAGATAGTAGTGCTGTCACGGGATTAGAGAAGATTATTAGGTAGAAGAAAAGGTGAACAGAGTAACTAAGTTAAGGGAGCCAAAAGGACATGAAATTTTTAAGTGAGATAGGTAATGTGATTCTGATACCAATTACAATGTGTTTCCTCTCCCCCCCAACTCAATGAACACCAAGCGATTCTTAGATACCAGTGGTCTGTCTTATAATTCAATTCCATTCTGAGACCCCACAGATTAAGGCTTTAGTCCTATAAAACTGGCTCCCTCTCACCCACTTCACACACCAATCTCAAGTCCAGATTTTCACTTGCACTTCCTTGTATCACTTGTGCTGACTGCCTGGCTATAGACTGGAAGTTCCTGAGATCCCTCATTGGGCTTGATTAATTTACTAGAGAGTTGCACAGACTCTGAGAATATTTTTTCTAGATTATCGATTTATTTCAAAAGGATCTAACTCAGGGATAGCCAAATGGAAAAGATGCATAGGGCAAGGAAAGGGAAAGACTGAGGAGCTTCCATATCTTCTCCAAAAGCACAGCTTTCCCCAAATCTCCAAGAGTTCACCAACCAGGTGCTCTGAACACCATCCTTGTTCTCCTTTTTATGGAGGCTTCATTACACTGACATGATTGATTAAATCATCAGCTCCTGGTGGCTGAACTCAGTCTTCAGACCTTCCCCTCTTCTTGAATGGATTGGGGGTGAGGTGGGACTGAAAGTTTCAACCTTCTGGTGACATGATTG
This sequence comes from Bos indicus, assembly GCF_029378745.1. Taxonomy (NCBI): domain Eukaryota; kingdom Metazoa; phylum Chordata; class Mammalia; order Artiodactyla; family Bovidae; genus Bos; species Bos indicus. The sequence continues at coordinate 31,151,976 of NC_091760.1, read as the reverse complement.
GTTCCACTGACAACCAGCCTTCATCTTTCTATTTGACCCAAAAGCCATCATTAACATAACAAGGGACACCTTAATCACTCTCATAACAGAAGATTCTAAGGTCTTAGAAACTCTATGCCAGAAACGGGGATGGCAGGAAGAGAAACTACATACAGTAGACTCCCATCTGCCTCTATTAGGATTAAGTCATAATATACTATAGTCACTGATCTTCAACACATTCTGAAAGGAGTTTAGGATGGAGAACAAGAATGAGGTGCTGGGTACACTGGCAAAAACGGACAGAACAGGTCTTCCAATATTTAGGTATTTCCAGGAGATTTGATGAGCCCAATCCTTGCATCTCCTCATTTTGAGAAAAGCACGAAAATCATAAATGATGGCACCTGCTCTTTGTGACTAGCAATACCCTTCAGGAGGCTAGCAGCAGCACTTCTCTGCAAAGATGTATGCTTGATTGTATGTACCCCCTTCACCAAAATCACTTATGTACTGACCTTCCCCATCTATCTCTTGGGAGCGGTCCTTCAGAGCTATCTGAGATGTTGTCTTTTGTTGTATAGTCCTCATTTTGCCTCAAATAAAACAACTCACAACTCTTACATTGTGTGAGGCTTTTTTTTTTAGTCTTCAAAGGGCTACAAAGGAGATATTGGTGTGCCTGTGTATGAGGGCTGTCTAGCTATCTATCATTTTTGTCTCTTTGTGTTTCCCCAAAACATTAACTGTATGTAAAATACTTCGGAAAATTGTAATGCACTTTTAAGATTCTAGGTATTTAATTACTGAAAGGTAATAGGAAACCTGGGAAACATTATAGTTTGTGTTTATCTTTAGCACATTGTCAAATACGCTGAAGCTAAACTATGTACATAAGCAACTTGCGCCATAATTACGTAAGTTAGAATGAAGTTACAATTTGAGGTGGTTTCTATTATGATTAAATTCTTTTTCAAACTCTCTTTAAATAAGTTGAAAATGGCCACAGACTTTGTTTCTCAGTAAAATCACCACTTGTCCAATTACATAAAGGATGTCATTGAAAGCAAACTCAGAGACTCATCAGAAAGGATTATTTCTTCCAATTTAACTCATCATACAGTCAATGTGACTTTTATAGTGATATTAAATTTTTAGCAGCAGTGAACAAAGATCATCAGATTTTTTAAAAAATAAAAAAGGATGCCTTTGGGTAATTAGAAATTCGATAAGTATGTGAATACCTACAGAGCTGGCAAGCCCTTTCTATTCTTGCTTTACCATACTTCATAGAAAAGTTCCCAAGATGTTTTAAGCTATTACCTTAGTTCTTGACTGGGTAAACTGACATGTCAACTGGATTTAAAAATAAATCTTTCACACTCTCCTCTTTGACTTACATCACCTTGTTTCTTAAGCATTTTGACTTTTCTGGTGGTTAATAATTCTTCAAAGGTAAACCAGCCTGTCTTCATTGATTCTTTTCCCCATCAGCTGCTCTTGCTGCTCTCCTGTGCTTTTTGGGTTGTTTCTGTGAACCATTATGGCCTTAAGGTGATCAACTTGAAAGAAAGGGGAAATGAATGCTTAAATTTTCTACTAAATAAAAATAAATCTGGCTTTTCTCCTGTGCTGTGCCTACCTTTTATTTTCCACAGGGTTTTATTACTTTCCTTGGTCTTTCATCCTTTTCCAGGTTTCAGGTTTTATTTTTTCCTTCTCCTCCTATGTGTTTTATCTGTTCCAGGAAGAATTGTACAGTGATCTGACTGACATGCTTAGCTTTCCTTCACTGCAGTGCTGAGCCAGGTCAACCATTTATTTTATGTTTGTCTTTTTGCTTTCAATAGCTTGCAGCCAATGCAGCCTTGTTTGATTTGACAACTGCTTTCAGAAGTATATATAGCAGAGAGCAATTTTGCAAAATCAGCTCAGACCCCAGACTCTTGAGAGCTCCATGTTGTTGAATCCTAGTCACTGAAAGAGTCACTTTGCAAAGACAGCTTTGCAAGCTGACGGTAAAAAAAAAAAAAAAAAAAAAATCAGGTGGATGTTATCTGAACGTTTTTAAAATCAATCCAGAAACTGCTATCATTGTGAGAACAAAGAAACTCTTTCTTGTTAATACATAGATGTCAGATTTCCCTCTTGGTGAATTATTTTCTTTCTATATAGTTGTTACTGATGTTAATTTTAACTAGATTTTACTCATATTCAATAGGTAGGGTAGGAGGAATGCTCAGGATCTTCACAGTGTGATTTGCTCATTCTTAGAGCTGATGCTTAGTCTCTACCATACTATTGTTTTCCTGTGAGTTGTTTTCATTTTCTTTATTTCTGCCTTAGTACTTCTGTATATAACATCATCACCTTTAACATAAATAGGTACCACAAACTCATAGCTAATCCCCAAATCCAATTTCTCTTTTCGTCATTGCTAGACTATTTCTTTAAAAATAATAAAAAAAAGAACAATTCAGAAAAATTATAAAAATTTCATTGCTCAGAAACTTTTATTTAATTTTTATGTCCAGTCACTAATTTCAGTACATCTTTACTCTTAACATAGTGTCTAACCTTATTTCACCTTACCTACCTGAATATATTTCAGACTTATTTTTTGTTCATAACAACTTAATATCCTTCTTGCTCTAGACATATACCTCCTCATCATGCACTCATGAGTTTTAGTCCATTCATCTGTGAGTTTCTCTGTCCAACCCTCTGCCTATATAAATCCTATATATTCCCAAGCCTCCCAGAACATCTCTATGTAACCCTTCCTGCTAATTCAGTGCTTATTAACCTTCACCTCCTTGAATACTTAGTTAAAATAATTGAGGCACAAAGTTTAGCAAATTTATATCTATTTATTCTGTTCTTGAATAGTGTAAGTGGTTGGTGGATCCAAAATTATATATTATGCTCTTTAATATAACAGTCTCATGTCTTACCTTTTTGTCTGGAGATTTGTCTATATGCATTGTACAGATCTTGCTGAAGGTGAACAATATACCAATTATAATGTTGTCTACTCATTTAAAATATATTTTCCTGTATATTATTTCAATTATTCTCCACAAAATTTGGGCCAGGTTAGTAATATCAATTCCATTCTATATCTTAGAAGGAGCTTGAAGGAAGTTGAGTGAATTACCCAGAGCCTAGGGTTAGAACTTAGCCAATAAGTAATTACATTCCAAGTAATCATCTTAGAAAAGCAAAGGTCACTGTGTTCACTGGAAGAAAAAAAAATAAACCTAGTTTTATGTAGGACTTAATTTTAGGCACTTTAACTGTTAATATCAATTTCTTAAAAATTGAATGTGTCAAATATAAAATACATTATTCCTTTTCCACTTTATCCCCTACCTTAAGGCAAATACGAAGCCACTTTTTCTCTTTGTTTTCTACAATGTCCGACCTCATAAGATAGAATGACAAATGTGAAATATTAAAGAAAGACAGCCTCCCAGTAAGACTTGAACATTTCATGTTTTCCAGTTGTCTGATATGTGTGCTGGAATTTTAGCCCTGGGCACAGGCAGTGAGAGCGCTTCAAGTGGCAACATCTCAGCATCAGTGAGCAAACCCACAATGAAGGTTATAAGGAAGCTCAAGGAGCTGTTCAACTGACACAGAGTTCAATGGGAGCTTGACATTGAACTGAAAAGGTATGTGTATCAACTCAGCTGGAGAGAGTTGTGTGGGAAGAGCTTTTGATAGCCTCATATTCCCTTAGGGAATGACTTAGGGATTATCCATTTTTACAATATAAAGCTACAGAAGCAGGAGATTTTCTATACCCTCTAAGATCTGACTAAACAAAGTATATACAGTGGAGTTTTTGAAAGATGACTGTACATGCCGTGGAATGCTTAAGTTTGGAAGGCATGACCTCAGGAGTTCTTACTTCCTCAGAAAAGTGTCTTTTCTTTATTTGTATTTTACAGGCTATATTTTTAACAGTTGACTGCATTCATGGTCTACCAAGTGTTTTCATAGGCACTTTCCCTTGTGAAGTACGTAGGGCAGGGATTCTTAATCATGCTTCTTATACACTGGAACAGAATACAGAAGGATGATCAAATTGTTTCAGAGTCACAAAGAGAAATTATTTAACTTATATCCTTTGGTTTCAAATTCAATACTTCTCCCCCATGAATGAGATATTTCTGATGTAACTCTCCCACTAACTCTTGCCTGGGCAAAATTCTAGCTTGAATATAATAAAAAATATTTAAAATTTTCATTTACTGGGAATTCATTTTGATGAGAAATCCCACTGTAGTACTAAATGGAATGTGAAACTGTCCCTAGAAATGCAATAATTGATTGTTGATTTTAAAAACTATGTATAAAACAGATAATTCAAAATCAATAAAAAAGCAAAATGTCTAATCAGTAGACATATGTAGTTTTAATATTAGGAAAGCCAGAGATAGCAAATTTTTCTCACACAGTGCATAAAAATTACCTGCCTTTCCAGAAAATTAAAGTATGTGACTATATTAGGCAAAAAAAAAAAAAAAGGAAGAGAATCAAAGGAAATTACCTTACTTTGACAGGTAAGGAGAAAAACTGATAATAGCCAGCAATAAAGCTTTTAACATTGGAAGAAACCTGTTACCTGAAGCATGGAATGAGAATCAGGCTAAAATGAGAAAATATCTCCTGGAAAAATTCAAATCAGAACCCCCTCATGTCATGTGTCTTGAGGGTAATTAAGGAAATGTCAGATGTCATTGATGAGCCATTTGCCATTATCTTGAGGAAACCATGCAGGACAAGGAGTCCCTGAGGACTGGAGAAAGGAAAATGTTGTGTCCATTCTTATTTTTTTCTTAATGATCTTATTATATATCGGTCAGCTTAAAATCCATTCCACAATAAATCATTAATCCCAAATATTCCAGTCAATTTTTCTTGGAAAATCATAGACTGCATGTCTAACAAGATAAATACTAAAAAATTCTATTATTTGATATTTTGTGCAAGAGCATGGTTTGTGAGACAAATGTCTTTAAAAGTAATTTTTGAAAAGAATTTGAGAGACGTATATATCTGCACTAAATATTCCAACTGACATAATCTGAACTTTCAAATAAAATTTATAAAATGCATCAAAGGTTTATAGGTTGATTAATAAGCAGACAATTCTTATATTTTGGAAAACTTTAAAAACACAATGTTTTAGTTGTAAATTTTATTAACAAAAACCCAACTGCAAATAATAGGAAAATGCAAATAAACTAAGAATTATGTCTGAACCTAATTCCTGCAATCATTAAAATAAATGTATAGATTTTAGAAGCTGCTAATTAAATGCATTTATATAAGGGAAACTAAAGTGAGATATGATCTGTGAATCCCTACATTAGCTAAGTATGTATGTAAAAATATATTTACAATGATAGTAATATAAATGTGTAATATCTTCATGTATATTAGAAACTGCCACAAAATATATGGCCTTGGAAAATACATATCATACAAAAGAATGTTTCCTTAAAATGGATATAGAAATCAGAAAGAATCTAGAACACAAAACTAAATTCAGATAATATTTTAGAGTCAAAGGAACTACATAGTTGACTACATAGGTTGACTTTCTAAGTTTAAAAAAAAATGCATTTATTGTAATCATGATTTTGATTATTGAATGAAATAATACATGAGGGTGTCACGGCTTTGGTTTTAGACCACCACAGTAAAGCAAGTATTACACTAAATCAAGTCATGCAAAATTTTTGTTTTCCCAATGTATTTAAAAGTTATGTTTATACTATATTGTAGTCTGTTAAGGGTGCAGCAGCATTTTATCTAAAAATACACATACTTTAAAAGTGTTTTACTGCTAAAAAATGCTAACCATTATCTGAGATTTCATCAAGTTATAATCTGTTTGCAATAGTACATCTACAAGCACTGATCTCAGATCACCATAACAAATATACTAATAATGAAAAAGTCTGTAATATTGTGAGAGTTACCAAAATATGATACAGAAACATGAAGTGAGCAAACACTGTTGGAAAAATGGTACCAAGAGACTTGTTTGAGGAAGGGTTGCCCTAAACCTTCAATTTTTTCAAAGCACCAGGTCAAGTGCAATAAACTGAAGCATGCCGGTAACTAACTAAATGGTGATGATTTTTATTTTTTTTTTCCTTTATGATAACTGTCAGACAACATAGACAAGAACAAAGCAATCAATTTAATTGAATTCTAGAAATCTGAATAGGTGCTTACTTTGATGCTCTTCAGTTCAGTTCAGTTCAGTCACTCAGTCGTGTCTGACTCTGCGACCCCATGAATCGCAGCATGCCCGGCCTCCCTGTCCATCACCAACTCCCGGAGTTCACTCAGACTCACATCGATCGAGTCAGTGATGCCATCCAGCCGTCTCATCCTCTGTCGTCCCCTTCTCCTCCTGCCCCCAGTCCCTCCCAGCATCAGAGTCTCTTCCAATGAGTCAACTCTTCGCATGAGGTTTGTACTGGAGTTTCAGCTTTAGCATCATTCCTTCCAAAGAAATCCCAGGGCTGATCTCCTTCAGAATGGACTGGTTGGATCTCCTTGCAGTCCAAGGGACTCTCAATAGTCTTCTCCAACACCACAGTTCAAAAGCATCAATTCTTTGGTGCTCAGTTTTCTTCACAGTCCAACTCTCACATCCATACATGACCACAGGAAAAAACCATAGCCTTGACTAGATGGACCTTTGTTGGCAAAGTAATGTCTTTGCTTTTGAATATGCTATCTAGGTTGATCATAACTTTCCTTCCAAGGAGTAAGCGTCTTTTAATTTCATGGCTGCAATCACCATCTGCAGTGATTTTGGAGCCCAGAAAAATAAAGTCTGACACTGTTTCCACAGTTTCCCCATCTATTTCCCATGAAGTGATGGGACAGGATGCCATGATCTTCATTTTCTGAATGTTGAGCTTTAAGCCAACTTTTTCTTAGTAGCTTTCATATTGACTTTTGTTTCAAACTCCTTTTATTTTATCAACAAACTTTTGACCTAGCTTCTAAGTCTGCTTATAGAAGATTGTGGGAACACTTAATGATGACTATGATGCATTCTTGGGTCTCAGATTGCTCTGACACACACTCTTATGCTTTGTTCATAAAAAGAGAAGAGACACCTTCATATACCATTCACTTTCACACTTAATGTTTCAGACTCTGTTAGAATTCACACATGGTTTTAGTCCCCTACTTGGAAGTTTAATAGCATTTTTGTATGGCTAATCAGAAATCACTATGTAAATCTGTGCCCTATTACAATAAAGTCCTTAGTATTGATCTCTACTTATTAGTTCTGAGAATAGTGACTCTGGTGATTAGACTAGCAATGGGTATTAATGCTGAACTGCAAGAGTGGTTGCCAGTAGCCAAGCATCACCTCAAGGTGAAAAATTGTGTAGCATTCAACAGGAAACATTATTTCTTTTCATTCAGTAACAATATCTAGATGATGTGGATAAAGGAATTGCCAATATGCTAAATTCATAGATAATAGTACTGTTTATGTGGCTAATGTTTCTAAAAGCTTTAAAAAAACTAACCTACATTGCCTTTAAGATTTAGTTAACTGTTCAAACTAAAACAAATAAAATCCATTAGAGATAAACACAAAGTCACCTATTTAAAAACAGGACATCACCTAGGACACCTAAATATCACCTAGGACAGGCTGTTGCTGCTGCTGCAGCTAAGTCGCTTCAGTTGTGTCCAATTCTGTGCAATCCCATAGATGGATTCTCCAGGCAAGAATACTGGAGTGGGTTGCCATTTCCTTTCTCCACCTAGAACAGGCAGAGCATAGTAAAGAATAAAGCAAGAAAGTTTTAAAACTGAATACAAATAACTAATATAATATTTTTATAACTTCTAAACATAATATTCATAAAAATGGAGTAAACTAAATGATGGTGTAATTTGATAAATGTTTAATAAAAAAGAAAATTTTGTCATGATTGCTTTATGTTATTTTAATAGTAAAAAGTAAAATATTACTGATAAGGTTGAAATCAAATTTTCAATTATACCAATTCATTTTTTTCTCCCTTCTTTCATTACCATAGTCTATCACTGTTATGAATTTGGTGTGTGAAGTCTATGCTTTGTGTAATATTGCATATACACATACATGTACAAATTTGAAAAGAACTGATAACACCATCAATATTATACAAATTTCCATAAATGTTATCATACCATATATGTCTTTCTGAAAGATGCTCTTTCACTCATGTTATGATTTTGAGATTTATCTGTGTTATTCATACAACTAAGCTTGATTTTAGAAGGAATATTCCTTATGAACAAGCCATATTTTCTTAATGTTTCCTATGTTCCTTAAATTCTTTTGGTTTCTTTATTAATGCAAATATTTCTAAAGAGAATCCTCAATTAAAGAGTCAAGAGACTAGAAGAGAGATTTGGCACCCTATAATGATAGAAGAGCCCACCAGGAAAAAACTTCCTCTTCTTTCTTGATAAGATCTCAGGCAATGAGGAGTTATAAACTCTTGTTTGCTTTAGTTTTATTAGATGGAGCAGAAGAATTTTAGGGTGCAATTTGCCCCACTATTAGGCAATACATCTAAGTTGTTATCATTCAGCCATTAAGTTGTGTCCGACTCTTTGCGATCTCATGGATTACAGCATGCCAGGATTCCCTGTCCTTCACAATCTCCCAGAGTTTGCTCAAACTCATGTCCATTGAGTCAGTGATGTCATCCAACTACCTTATCCTCTGCTACCCTCTTCTCCTTTTGCCTTCAATCTTTCCTAGTATCAGGGTCTTTTCCAATGAGTCGACTTTTTGGATCAGATAGCCAAAGTGTTGGAGCTTCAGCTTCAGCATCAGTCCTTTCAGTGAATATTCAGGGTTGATTTCCTTTAGGGAAATTTTTTTCCTTGCAGTTCAAGGGATTCTCAAGAGTCTTCTCCAGCACCACAGTTTGAAAGCATCAATTCTTTGCTGCTTAGCCATTTTTATGGTCCTGGCTTCACATCTGTACATGACTGCTGGTTCTGTGTGAGCCAGGTGATTCCATCTGCTGCTTTTGGGTGCTTATTTCTTCAGTATTGGTTCATGTCCTGACCTACATGTGCTGATACTTTTTAACTGAATATTAAGAGAAGAACCCTGACGATCTCACAAACTCTTTCTGGAGCTCTTTGCTTTCTGGCTCAATGTCTTGCAAACATTATCTATTCATCCTCCCTGAATTTTTTTCAGTTTCGTCCCCTTAACACATAAATCCTAACAGGTTCCTCCTGGTTTCCACCTTCCTGTGATGTGACCTGGAGCTCTCTGCATCAGTATCTTGGGCCGATCATAGCATTCATTTTATTTGGTTTGCTTTTGTCATGGGTTACAGTCCTGAACTGCCTGATAAGTCATATCTAAAAATCATTTTTTCCTACAAATTTTCCAAATTTTAAGTGGGTTCATGCAAAATGTAAATCTGGTCCCTGTTACTCCGTCTTGGCCAGAAGAAAAAATCAATTGTGAATTTTTCTATAGGTAAATTATAATTCAATAGACCTAACTATAAAAAATAAATAAGTAACTCATTTGAGATATATATATATATATGTGTGTATATATATATATATATATATATATATATATATATATATATATATATATTTGGCTATGTCATATGCCATCTGGGATGTTAGTTGCCCAACCAGGGATCAAACCCACGTCCCCTGCATTAGAAATGTGGTGTCTTAACCACTTGACACCAGAAATGTCCCAGTAAATGTTTTCACTGAAAGAAAGGAAGACATTAGCTCCTTTAACGTTGCTATAAAGAAGAATTTTTGAAGACCTGTTTGAAAACTCTTTGGCAATAAAATGTATACATTTTATTGAGAAGAGATATAAATGAAAGATGCATAAGGACTGGATGGCTAAATTCAGCTAAGCTTAGCTTTCAGAAATGAATTTTAATAGCACAAAAGGAAGTGCTTAGAGCATAATTTCAAGGACACAGGAAATTACCCAGATTCAATATAAGATTTTTTGGGGCTAGAATACTGTTTCTCATTAAATAACCAAACATATCCTAGATATTTAAACCTATTACTTCTTGCCACTTAAATGATAATTCATTATTTACTGCACATAAAAATAATAAATTTTTTTTGAAAATTAATTTAATGTAGTACCAAATGAAGTGAATTTTGTCAAGGAGAGAGGCAGTGAAGAGTGGGCTGTTTTTGCAAGCAGCCACAGATGTGGGCTTGGGCAGGTAAAGGAGAGAAATAGAGAGGTTAGACAGAAATCCATGAAGGGGGTTAAAGTCTGTTTTAAACCTCACAACTTTTCCAGGAACTTTGACAGGAAGAATATGTCTACTGAGTTGCATTTCTCAGAAAATCTGCAGCACTATCCGCAAATCGTTTACCAGCACAAGGTTTTGAACTCCTGGAGTCAGTATCTGTGTCCTGACCCTCTTATTTATCTCCTTTTAAAAATGTAGTAAATCACAACCGCAGTTCCTTCCATCTCACCATACAAGGAAGACATGCTTGCTATTAGTAATATGTCATAGGAAGTGTATAAAAAGAAAATTAGTCACCGGACAATATTTTCCCTGTGCCACCACAGAAATAGCTATTATTGTGTGTCTCCACTCTAGCATAAATAATTGTTGCACTTATATGGTGCATTCACTTTATATCCTGATTATTACAGTTGTTATGACAATTTCTTACAGCATGTATACGTTTCACAAACATTTTAATGACTGCACAATTATCCATCCTCTATTTCTGGACACTTAGATTGTTTTCATTTTCCAATGTTATGAATAAACCTGTGATAACCTATAAATCTTCATTTCTACATCCCTTTCTTAATAGGAAAATTTGTACATGTCATTTAGAATCTGATAGAGTTTCTGGGGTAATTTCTAGGTTATCATTATATTGTACTATATCAGAGGATGAGATGGCTGGATGGCATCACTGACTCGATGGATGTGAGTGTAAGTGAACTCTGGGAGTTGGTGATGGACAGGGAGGCCTGGCGTGCTGCGATTCATGGGGTCGCAAAGAGTCGGACACGACTGAGCAACTGATCTGATCTGATCTGATCTTCAGGTATTATATTTTTCTCATTTGTGATTACATGAAGTTTACCTTTGTATATTTAATGAGGTTATTTAAAAAATAATTTGCATTTAACTTTCATATAAATTAAAAACTCTACATCACTAAATAACAACTTGCCTTTTGTGTCTTGGATCATCTTTATTACAAAGTTAATGTCACTGCTCTTGAGATTGTCTACAACCATTGACAATTAACATTACAGAGAATTCTGATCCACATAAGTAAACAGTCTCATAACTTTAGAGGCATTGTTTTTGAATTGAAATAGGATTGTGGATTTTGGTAAGAACTCTTAGCCATTTGAAAAAGTGAAAGTCATCTTTCAAAAATAAAAAGCTGGTGGGAACAACATTCTGGTAGCCGGTAAGTTTTGACAAAACAAACACTTCCAAATGGCCAGTCTCTAAAATAGTTCTATAAAGTTAGCATACTTACAGCTCCCATAACAATTACTTGAAGGGGATAAAAATTTACAAGAATGTGTAGAAGTTTATGTGTTTGTTCATGCCACTCATTTATAATATTGCAACATTTAGCGGTATTACAAACTATAAGAATTAACATGGCATAGGTTAAGTACATTTAACTCAGTCTCTTGAAAGTTGCAGTTGTGTGATTAAGTAAAGAAAGTAGATACTTGCAACATTCTAAATTGCTTGAGTGCCTATTTGTAGAGGTTTTTTTTTTTTTTTTTTTTTTTTTACCCTGGGTCTCATTAAATAAATTACTGTTTTTTTAGCCTATTCATTGTTTCTGGGTGCTTACCCAGCTACCTTTGGAAAGGCAAGTCCCAAGGAAAGCAGGACAATTGTGTAGTTCAATGAGTGGTGAGAATAAATAACTCCCACTGAATCGTTTTACACAGCATCATTACACATGTCTAATTTGGCTAAAGGAGAAGAGGGAAAAAAATCCATTTTGGATATCTAATTTTCTCCACTCTTGTTTTGTTCAAAGTGTTCTGTTTGTTTTACCTAAAATATAAGCATAAATATATTCAGATATCTTAACAAATCATTTTGATATATTTTAATGAACTTTGCTTTTAAAAATGGTCATAAACCTTATAAACTCTGTTTCCTTAATTTGGACTCAAATACACTGAGAGTTCTCAAGAGAACTGTACACATTTTCTAAGATAATTATCAATATTAATGAATTCTAGTGCTAATATTAAATGTTGATTTGAGAAACAGAATGTTTGTTGTGGTGAGAGATTATGAATGTCTTGGTTTTCTCTCACATGCATATAGGGCCTTTCTAAACATTAAAACACACCATTATTAAAAAACAGTTAACAACTTATGTTATTGTTAAATTGAGCGGTTAAATACAAATTTGGTGACTGCTGACAAGTAAACTTACTTGAGAACTAGGCTTTAGAGTTAATCCAGAGTAAACCATTTAAAATATTATAAAAGGATAACATAATCATAGGAAGAAACAACACACTTTAATAGATATGCTATGAGGTACAGTCATGCCATTCTCTATTTTCTCTTATCATAACTGAATTTTAATATGAAAGTATATGTTAGTCATAAAATATTAAATGGTAATAGTACAAGGTGGTTTGATGACATCACTGACTCAACGGACACACGTTTAAGCAAGCTCTGGGAGACGGTGAAGGATGGGGAAGCCTGGCATGCTGCAGTGCACAGGGTTGCAGAGAGTCAGACATGACTGTGTGACTGAACAACACCAACAACGACAGTAACATTATCCCTTGGGAGATAGTGTCACATGAATATGACTGGAAAGAGGACAATGATAAGGATTTCTTTTGAGTAATATTAAGGGCAGAGAATCGGAGAAGGCAATGGCACCTCACTCCAGTACTTTTGCCTAGAAAATCCCATGGACAGAGGAGCCTGGTAAGCTGCAGTCCATGGGGTCTCTAGAGTTGCACATGACTGAGCGACTTCACTTTCACTTTTCACTTTCATGCATTGGAGAAGGAAATGGCGACCCACTCCAGTGTTCTTGCATGGAGAATCCCAGGGATGGGGAAGCCTGGAGGGCTGCCATCTATGGGGTCGCACAGAGTTGGACATGACTGAAGCAACTTAGCAGCAGCAGCAAGGGCAGAGAGTATTAAGGGCACAGGAGAACTGTACAAAAAAAATCTTCATGACCAAGATAATTACGATGATATGATCACTCACCTAAAGCCAGACATCCTGGAATGTGAAGTCAAGTGGGCCTTAGAAAGCATCACTATGAACAAAGCTAGTGGAGGTGATGGAATTCCAGTTGAGCTCTTTCAAATCCTGAAAGATGATGCTGTGAAAGAGCTCCATTCAATATGCCAGCAAATTTGGAAAACTCAGCAGTGGCCACAGGACTGGAAAAGGTCAGTTTTCATTCCAGTCCCAAAGAAAGGCAATGCCAAAGAATGCTCAAACTACCGCACAATTGCAGTCATCTCACACGCTAGTAAAGTAATGCTCAAAATTCTCCAAGCCAGGCTTCAGCAATATGTGAACCATGAACTTCCTGATGTTCAAGCTGGTTTTAGAAAAGGCAGAGGAACCAGAGATCAAATTGCCAACATCCGCTGGATGATGGAAAAAGCAAGAGAGTTCCAGAAAAGCATCTATTTCTGCTTTATTGATTATGCCAAAGCCTTTGACTGTTTTGCATCACAATAAACTGTGGAAAATTCTGAAAGACATGGGAATACCAGACCACCTGACCTGCCTCTTGAGAAACCTATATGCAGTTCAGGAAGCAACAGTTGGAACTGGACATGGAACAACAGACTGGTTCCAAATAGGAAAAGGAGTACATAAAGGCTGTATATTGTCACCCTGCCTATTTAACTTCTATGCAGAGTACATCATGAGAAACGCTGGGCTAGAAGAAGCACAAGGTGGAATCAAGATTGCCGGGAGAAATATCAATAACCTCAGATATGAAGATGACACCACCCTTATGGCAGAAAGTGAAAAGGAACTAAAAAGCCTCTTGGTGAAAATGAAAAAGGAGAGTGAGAAAGTTGGCTTAAAGCTCAACATTCAGAAAACTAAGATCATGCCATCTGGTCCCATCACTTCACGGCAAATAGATGGAGAAACGGTGGAAACCTTGTCAGACTTTATTTTGGGGGGCTCCAAAATCACTGCAGATGGTGACTGCAGCCATGAAATTAAAAGATGCTTACTCCTTGGAAGGAAAGTTATGACCAACCTAGATAGCATATTGAAAAGCAGAGACAATTACTTTGCCAACAAAGGTCCGTCTAGTCAAGGCTATGGTTTTTCCTATGGTCATGTATGGATGTGAGAGTTGGACTATGAAGAAAGCTGAGCACTGAAGAATTGATGCTTTTGAACTGTGGTGTTGGAGAAGACTTTGAGAGTCCCTTGGACTGCAAGGAGATCCAACCAGTCCATCCTAAAGGAGATAAGCCCTGGGTGTTCTTTGGAAGGAATGATGCTAAAGCTGAAACTCTAGTACTTTGGCCACCTCTTGTGAAGAGTTGACTTATTGGAAAAGACTCTGATGCTGAGAGGGATTGGGGTCAAGAGGAAAAGGGGACGACAGAGGATGAGATGGCTGGATGGCATCACAGACTCAATGGACGTGAATTTGAGTTGGTGATGGACAGGGAGGCCTGGTGTGCTGCGATTCATGGGGTCACAAAGAGTCGGACACAACTGAGTGACTGAACTGACTGAGGGCAGAGACTTAGAAAAACTCAATGAGATTGTGAGGGACAGGGAGACCTGGCAAGTTGTAGTCCATGTGGTTGCAACAAGTTGGAGAAGAGATAGGCTGCTGCTGCTGCTGCTAAGTTGCTTCAATCGTGTCCGACTCTGCGACCCCAGACACGACAGTCCACCAGGCTCCCCTGTCCCTGGGATTCTCCGGGCAAGCACACTGGAGTGGGTTGCCATTTCCTTCTCCAATGCATGAAAGCAAAAAGTGAAAGGGAAGTCGCTCAGTCATGTGCGACTCTTCACGGCCTCATGGACCGCAGCCTACCAGGCTCCTCCGCCCATGGGATTTTCCAAGCAAGAGTACTAGAGTGGGGTGCCATCACCTTCTCCAGTATTCTTGGGCTTCCCTGGTGGCTCAGATGGTAAAGGATCCACCTGCAATGTGGGAGACCTGGATTTTATCCCTGAGTTGGGGAGATTCCCTGGAGGAGGGCTTGGCAACTCCTCTAGTATTCTTGTCTGAAGAATCCCCAAGGACAGAGGAACCTGACGGGCTGCTGTCCGTGGGGTTGTAAAGAGTTGAACAGGACTGAGGAACTAAGCACAGCACAGCATTTTTATGTTCAAGTACAGTTTGAATGCAAGACACCCATCAGCTTCAAGTCACAAAGGTAGTCTGGCTGAAAATTGATCACCTAATTCTCTATCAGCTTCCAATGAAAGTTTCTCTCACATTCCTCCTTCACCCAATCAATATTAAGTTCTCCCTTTTTTAGTTCCAAAGTAGCATAAATACTCACTAATTACATTTTGACAATGAATTGTTTACTTTCAATGTATTAGTTGCTTATTTAAAATATTTTACTGTTCAACAGATTTTTATTTCTCTTGGCTAAAATCATTTGGATATTTTGGGTTGGATCATAATTTCTTCCTCTAAAATTTATGGAAGTATTTTATGCATTTAATGGATTTTTAATTTGTACCAGATATTTTAGAAACAAAGTTTAAAAAGTGAGAGGTGGTCATCACTTTAGCACAAAAAAAACTGTAAAACTAGCAATTAACTTAAGTTGCCAAGGAAAATGTGTGTTCATGCTAAGCAGTCTTAGGAGCAAACAATGCTGTATTCTTGAGGGCAAAATTCCAGAAAAATTAACATAAGTATAACTTTGATGTTTGTAGAATAAATATTCAGTTCCATTCAACATTCAATAAATAAAAAGGCAATTTCACTAATATAATGAACTACTGAAGTGTTCTGTTTATAAAATTCAAAATCCATTGCTTTGTATACAATACCCTAGGTACACATTGAAATTCATAGCACTATTTGTTATACCCTTCTTCAACCATGAGGTTCCTAATTATTGCTTGAACATATTAGTTGGAAGGCATGCGAAGACTTGACTCATTGGAAAAGACTCTGATGCTGGGAGGGATTGGGGGCAAGAGGAGAAGGGGACAACAAAGGATGAGATGGCTGGATGGCATCACTGACTCGATGGACGTGAGTCTGAGTAAACTCCGGGAGTTGGTGATGGACAGGGAGGCCTGGCGTGCTGCAATTCATGGGGTCCCAAAGAGTTGGACACGACTGAGCGACTGAACTGAACTGAACTGACACTCCTGCTTTGGCATCTTTAGTTAGATGCTCCCTCTTCTACCAAATATCCATTTGATTTACTCTATTACTTCCCTCAGGAATTTGCTGATATTAACTTCTAAAATAAAACCCATGAAGACCATCAGTTAATATTTCAACTTGTACCTGCCTCACCCTGACTAGCATTCTTAATCCTATTTTCCTGTTCTATGTTTTATTTTTCAATAGAATGTATCACTGTATAACATACTACATACGTAACAGTTAACTTATCCTATAGCTTTTACAAAAAGACTTACTGTGGATAATAATGTCTATTGTTTAATACCTGTCTTCCCCATTGGAATGTAATCTCACTGAGAGGAGAAATCATTGCTTTTTATTAATTCATAGTTCAAGCATTCAACAAATACTTGTTGACTAAATGAATGAACAGACTACTCAGAATAATGGGCAACTAGATTTTGTTTACTATATATATCAATCCATCTCTATTGTTTAGGATCTAATATGTAATAGAATAAACACTGAGATGAAAGAGAAAGTTTAATATAGAATCCCGTATAACAGTAGACAAAAGTATATTTGTTTAACTTGATCCTGAAAATGAATTTAGATTTCCAAGTTAACAATAAATTGAATACCTATTTTTATTTATTCCCTTGTGATACTCAAGTTGAGAGAAAAAAAAAAAACTCTCCTCCCTGCCAAAATGTATGAGAATATAAAAACATATGAGTAATATTTGGGGCAATGATAATGACATAAAGAAATTAGCAGAAAAAAAATAAATAACTGAACACCAAACCAGAACAAATGAATTCTCATATGAAGTAACTTTGGTCTCTTCATAGAAGCTCCCTTGTAGCCAGGGCTTTGTATGCTCCTGTTAACTGGGGAAATAGCAATATTGAAGCAATGGCATATACACATATCATGTGTCAAACACACAGCTAGTGCAAGCTACTGCATAGCATAGGGAGTTCAGCTTCGAGCTCTATGATTCTAGAGGGGTGGGATGGGGGTAAAAAGGAGGCTTATGAGACAGGGGATATATGTTTACATACAGTTTATTCACATTGTTGTACACCAGAAACTAATCACACTTCAATTTAAAAATAATACTGAAGCATTATTTATAAAAATGAAGGCAATACTAACAAAAAATAACTAAAACTGATGAGAATCTTTCCATCCAGGGAGTGAAAATAGAGTGGAATGGACAAAACTCATAAATATTATTCAAATTTTTAAATCATTGTATATTTTATTTGGTAAAATAGTAAAAATGTAACTGTTAAGGCAGAACAAAAGGGCAAATACTATACTATTAAGATTCAGTTCAGTTCAGTCGCTCAGTTGTGTCTAACTCTTTGTGACCCCATGAGTCATAGAACACCAGGCTTCCCTGTCCATCACCAACTCACGGAGTTCAGTCAAACTCATGTCCATCGAGTTGGTGATGCCATCCAGCCATCTTATTCTCTGTCATCCCCTTCTTCTTCTGCCCCTAATCCCTCCCAGCATCAGGGTCTTTTCCAATGAGTCAACTCTTCACATGAGGTAGCCAAAGTATTGGAGTTTCAGCCTCAGCATCAGTCCTTCTAATGACACCCAGGACTGATCTCCATTAGGATGGACTGGTTGGATCTCCTTGCAGTCCAAGGGACTCTCAAGAGTCTTCTCCAACATCACAGTTCAAAGGCATCAATTCTTCAGTGCTCAGCTTTCTTCACAGTCCAACTCTCACATCCATACATGACCACTGGAAAAACCATAGCCTTGACTAGACAGACCATTGTTGGCAAAGTAATGTCTCTGCTTTTCAATATGCTATCTAGGTTGGTCATAACTTTCCTTCCAAGGAGTGTCTTTTAATTTCATGGCTGCAATCACCATCTGCAGTGATTTTGGAACCCAGAAAAATAAAGTCAGCCACTGTTTCCACTGTTTCTCCATCTATTTGACATGAAGTGATGGGACCAGGTGCCATGATCTTAGTTTTCTGAATGTTGAGCTTTAAGCCAACTTTTCCACTCTCCTCTTTCACTTTCATCAAGAGGCTTTTTAGTACCTCTTCACTTTCTGCCATAAGGGTGGTGTCAATGCATATCTGAGGTTACTGATATTTCTCCCAGCAATCTTGATTCTAGCTTGTGTTTCATCCAGCCCAGCGTTTCTCATAATGTATTCTGCAAATAAGTTAAATAAGCAGGGTGACAATATACAGCCTTGATGTACTCCTTTTCCTATTTGGAACCAGTCTGCTGTTCCATGTCCAGTTCTAACTGTTGCTTCCTGACCTGTATATAGGTTTCTCAAGAGGCCAGTCAGGTTGTCCGGTATTCCCATGTCTTTCAGAATTTTCCACAGTTTATTGTGATGCAAAACAGTCAAAGGCTTTGGCATAGTCAATAAAGCACAAGTAGATGTTTTTCTGGAACTCTCTTGCTTTTTCCATCATCCAGCAGATGTTGGCAATTTGATCTCTGGTTCATCTGCCTTTTCTAAAACCAGCTTGAACATCTGGAAGTTCACGGTTAACATACTGCTGAAACCTGGCTTGGAGAATTTTGAGCATTACTTTACTAGTGTGTGAGATGAGTGCAATTGTCCAGTAGTTTGAGCATTCTTTGGCATTGCGTTTCTTTGGGATTGGAATGAAAACTGACCTTTTCCAGTCCTGTGGCCACTGCTGAGTTTTGCAAATTTGGTGGCATATTGAGTGCAGCACTTTCACAGCATAGGACTATAATGAATTTCAAGATTTACTTTAAGCAACTTTTACAATATTTGTTCATTAGCACCAGTAGCATAAGTCACTGAACTAGTAGTTAATTTTTCTTTAAACTGGAAACAGGATTATTTCCAGTTTTTTCCCCACAATAATAAAACTCTCAGCTGAAATTGACTCCAATGATGAGCTAATCATTTGAAAATGTTTTGGTAGAATTATATTGCCATTTCCTTATTTACATTGATGACCACAAGTATGTCTATGATATTTAGTTGCTGATGATGATGATCATATAGCATAGTTTTTGTGTTTTTCTCCAACTTATGAAAAAAAATCATATTTTTATAATTTATCACTTTTTGTTAGCAATAACATTAATATTCCAGTATAGTTATCAGTTGTGCTGTTTACTATAATGAAAAATGCTCAATTGGTAACTCTCTTTGAAGACACTGGTGAATAGAGATGGTATTTGCAATGTTCTGGAGACATTAATTTAATGTGGGGGCGAATTATACATCTAGTATTTTAAATTTGATAATATTTTTCTCCCTACATATGACTCAGCATAGTATTTCATTCACTTCAGACTTAGTAATGATAATTCCAGTCATTCAAACTCCTCTTTTCAGACGATTTTCATTAAGGAACGTTTTCCAATTAAGCATTATGGAAAGACCGAACACATTTTTTTTTTTTTTTTACAAATATCAGTATGAAACAACACATCTTTGTGGAATCTATAACACATTGTAATTGGATACAAAACAATGAAGCATAAATATGCATCAGGATCATGAATATGAGCTGTTCTTGCCTCTAGGGAAGGCAAGAATATAGATTGACTCATAAAGTTCAATGTTAATGGACTAACTCATAGAGGATAAAAATGCATATTATTTTAGTTGTTTTTCAGCAAATTTGGCAAGATTAAATTAACAAAGTTTAGAGAATGCATTTGGATCTTTCAGATAAAAAATAGTAGGAGTGTATTATAATTGATATATTTAGTATATTTTAAAATTCCTCTCATAATATTCTGTCTGCTCTAAAACAACTAATTAACTTGTAGGGTGATGTTAATATCATCTTCTTTAATAATGTAGCACTAAATTTTCATTTGAATGCCAAAGGACAGTAAGAAATATGATGATAATTTTTTTTTTTTTTAATGTTAGTAATATACTAGATTTGGTATCTAGGAACAGGAAGAAGAAGCAATAATTCAAAAAGACTCCTTAGTTGGAATTCAAGGGTCAGCATATTGTTAGGTGCTCTGATTTAAAGGCAGATGCACCAAACTTCCCAAACAGAATTTTGTATAACTTTACTGATATTTCTATGTTTGCACTTATGAAGTGGTATTATATAATTTGTTTAGACTTTTCAGTTTCTTCTACTTTCTTTTCTGAGATTAAGAAATACATCCCTAATTTCTTTGAATTCATAAAAATTAAATCAGTGATTTTATGTAATAGGTGCATATAAAACCTAGGCTAAGGAAGAAAATTTAATAGGGAATGATATTTTGGAGATGGGTAGTTTATATTAGAGACTTTCTAGTATTTTAATCTTAAAAAATAGCAATATAAATATTATTTAAATCTAGATTTCAGTCACAAAATATCTGACAATTGTATTTGAATTTTTCACTTAATATCTTTGAAGATCTCTTCTCAAAGTTAACAAAGATCCCATTTAGCCAATCAAACAAATAAATTACTGTTGTAAATATGTTTCACCAATCTATTACAGTATAGATGAGCAGTCATTTGGTCTTTTCTAAATATTTTTTATCTTAGCATCTTTGACTTAACTTTTTAGGCTCTTTTAGGCCTCTGTTGCTGACTTTTACTCTGTTAAATGTTGCGTTGCACCAGGACTTATTATGAACCTTTTGATTTTCTCTATATAAATTATTTTTGTTTCTGGAATCATTCTTAGCCTTGCTCTAAGAAGACTCTTGAGAGTCCTTTGGACTGCAAGGAGATCCAAACAGTCCATCCTAAAGGAAACCAGTCCTGGGTGTTCAGTGGAAGGACTGATGCTGAAGCTGAAACTCCAATACTTTGGTCACCTCATGTGAAGAGTTGACTCATTGGAAAAGACCCTGATGCTTGGAGGGATTAGGGGCAGGAGAAGAAGGGGACGACAGAGGATGAGATGGCTGGGTGGCATCACTGACTCGATGGATGTGAGTTTGAGTGAACTCCGGGAGTTGGTGATGGACAGGGAGGCCTGGCATGCTGCAATTCATGGGGTCGCAAAGAGTTGGACTCGACTGAACGACTGAATTGAACTGAACTGAAGTCATTTTCATTGATGACTCTTACCCTCCTCTTTCAGATAGCAACAAAATTGATTTGACCTCTCTATTCCTAAGTCTAACATGTCTCTCAAACTTACCATGACTGGGGGAAAAAAGAAAAAAGATCATTTGATTACCAAGATCACCCCTTATGTTTTCTCTAAACATTTTTTTATCTCAAGAGATGCCATCACTATACATCCTGTTGTTTGAGACTAAAACCTAGGAGTCATTCTTAATTTCCACCTTTTCTCATTCCTCCTACCAAGTCTTC
This sequence comes from Bos indicus, assembly GCF_029378745.1. NCBI lineage: Eukaryota > Metazoa > Chordata > Mammalia > Artiodactyla > Bovidae > Bos > Bos indicus. Next base: position 31,130,265 of record NC_091760.1, on the reverse strand, counting down.
TAGATTCTATCTTAAATGCCAAACTCAAATCCATCCCCTTCTCTTGTCCTGCCACTACCAATGAACTCAAGTTAAAATGTTTCTCACATGAACCTTAGAAACTTTGTCATTGTCACATTCACTGCTTCGGTTTTTGCCTCATCCTTCGACCTATTTTCTATATAGAGACTAGAGAATTTATTGTATAAATCAGACAGTATCTTTCTAGCTTACAACCTCTTAAGAGATATATGATACACTCAGAATATAGTCCATGTTCCTTACCTGGAGGGTTCAATACAGGCATATTTCATTGTATTGCACTTTGCTTTATTGTACTTCACAGAATTGTTTTTTTATAAATTGAAGGCAACTCTGCACCAAGTCTATTGGTGATATTTTTCTAACAGTACTTGATCATGTCCTGTCTCTGTGTCACATTTTGGTAATTTTTGCAATATTTCAAACTTCATTTTTATTGTATTTGTTATGGTGATCTGTGATCAGTGATCTTTGATGTTACTAGCATAATTGCTTTGGGGGACCACAAACCACACCCATATAATATGGTGAACTTGATTAATAAAATTGTGTGTGTGTTCTGACTACTCCACTAATTAACCTATCTGTCTCTCTCTTCTCAGGCCTTCATATTCCCGAGACAGAATGATATTGAAATTAGGCCAAGTAATAACTAAAATGACCTCTAAGTGTTCAATCAAGAGGAAGAAACACACATCTTTCAATTTAAATCAAAGGCTGGAATTGATTAAGCTTAATGAGGAAGGCACATCCAAAGCAGAGAGAGGTCAAACACTAGGATTATTGTGCCAAACAGTCAAATTGTTAATTCCAAAGAAAGGAAATTAAAAGGGCTACTCCAGTGAACACACAAATGGTAAGAAAATAAAACAGCCTTATTGCTGATAAGGAGAAAGTTTTAGTGGATAAATAAGTCACAATAATCCCTTAAGCCAAAGTCTAATCCAGAATAAAACCCTAACTCTCTTTAATTTTATGAAGCCTGAAAGAGCTGAGACAGTTAGAAGAAAGGCTGAAGATATCCAAGATTAGTTTGTGAGATATAAGAAAAGAAAGCCCTCTCCATAACACAAAAGTGCAAAACATTTCTAGGGAGTTATCCAGCAGATCTAGATAAGATATTTAATGAAGGTAGCTAAGCTAAACAAGAGATACTCATTGCAGACAAAATAGCATTATATCAGAAGAGCATGACATATAGGACTTCCATAGCTAGAGAGGAGAAGCCAATGCCTGACTTAAAAGGACAGGCTTACTCTCTTGTTTGGGGCTAAAGCAGTTATTGATGTGAAGTTGAAATCAATGCTCATTTACCATTCTGAAAATCCTAGGGTTTTTACAAATTTTGCTAATCTACTCTGTGCTCTATAAATGGGACAACAAACCCTGAATGCTAGCATATCTGCTCACAACACAGTTTACTGGATATTTAAGCCCAATGTTGAGAACTACTAGTCAGGGAAAAAAAAAATTTCAAAATATAACTGCTCATTGACAATGTGCCTGGTCATCCAAGAGCTCTGATGGAGATATGCAATAAGATTCATGTTGTTTCCATGCTTGCTAACACAACATCCATTCTGCAGCTCATGAATTAAGGAATCATTATTACTTTGAAGTTGTGTTATTTGAGAAATGCATTTCATAAGTCTCTAGCTGCTACAGTAGTGATTTCTCTGATGAATCTGGGTAAAGTCAATTGAAAACCTCTGGAAATGAGTTACCATCTAAGATCATTAAGAACATTCATGAAGGAGCTCAAAATATGAACAATAATAGGAGTTTGGAAGAGGTTAATTCTAATTCTCATGGATGCTTTGAAGGGTTCAAACTAGTTGAGAAAGTACCCACAGATGAAGTGGATGCAACAAGAGAAGTATAATTAGATTGGAGTCTGAAGATGTGACTAAACTGCTACGATCTCATGAAAAAGCTTGAATGGATTATAGAATAGCTTCTTATGGATGAACCAAGAAAGTGGTTTGTTGAGATGAAATCTACTCTTGGTGAAGCTGTTATGAATATTGTAAAAATGACAAAAAAAAGGATTTAGAATATTACAGAAACTTCCTTGATAAAGCAATAGCAAAAAATTAGAAGATTAACTCCAATTTTGAAAGATGTTCCACTGTAGGTAAAATGGCATCAAACAGCATTGCTTGGTACAGAGAAATCATTTGTGAAAGGAACAAATCCATGCAACCAACTTCAGTACTGTCTTATATTAAGAAATTACCACAGCCACTCCAATCTTCAGCAACCATCATCCTGATCAGTCAGTAGCCACCAACGCTGAGGCAAGTCCCTTCAACCAGCAGAGAGATTATGACTCATTGAAGGCTCAGATGATGGTTAGCAGTTTTAGTAACAAAGTATTTTAATTAAGGCATGTACATTACTGTTTACTCATAATGCTATTGCATGCTTAATAGATTACAGATAGTGTGAATATAACTTTCATACACACTGCTGCTGCTGCTGCTAAGTCGCTTCAGTTGTGTCCGACTCTGTGCGACCCCATAGATGGCAGCCTAACAGGCGCCCCGGTCCCTGGGATTCTCTAGGCAAGAACACTGGAGTGGGTTGCCATTTCCTTCTCCAATGCATGAAAGTGGAAAGTGAAAGTGAAGTCACTCAGTCGTGTCCGACTCTTCTCGACCCCATGGCCTGCAGCCTACCAGGCTCCTCCGTCCATGGGATTTTCCAGGCAAGAGTACTGGAGTGGGGTGCCATTGCCTTCTCCATTTATATACACTAGGAAACCAAAAATTCCTGGAACTCAAATTATTGTGATATTTGCTTTATTGTGGTGGTCTGGAATAAAATCTATGATATCTCCAAGGTTCACCTATACTTTCTGACTCTACTTATCTCTCTAACATTATCTTGAACCATCATTATCTTCACTCACCAAGATCAAAGCACAATGGCACATTTATTTAGCCAGCTTCAGATCAGATCAGATCAGATCAGTCGCTCAGTCGTGTCCGACTCTTTGCGACCCCATGAATTGCAGCACGCCAGGCCTCCCTGTCCATCACCAACTCCCGGAGTTCACTCAGACTCATGTCCATCGAGTCAGTGATGCCATCCAGCCATCTCATCCTCTGTCGTCCCCTTCTCCTCTTGCCCCCAATCCCTCCCAGCATCAGAGTCTTTTCCAATAAGTCAACTCTTTGCATGAGGTGGCCAAAGTACTGGAGTTTCAGCTTTAGCATCATTCCTTCCAAAGAACACCCAGGGCTGATCTCCTTCAGAATGGACTGGTTGGATCTCCTTGCAGTCCAAGGGACTCTCAAGAGTCTTCTCCAACACCACAGTTCAAAAGCATCAATTCTTTGGCACTCGGCCTTCTTCACAGTCCAACTCTCACATCCATACATGACCACAGGAAAAACCATAGCCTTGACTAGATGTACCTTTGTTGGCAAAGTAATGTCTCTGCTTTTGAATATGCTATCTAGGTTGGTCATAACTTTCCTTCCAAGGAGTAAGCGTCTTTTAATTTCATGGCTTAGTCTGAATCAAAACCTTTCTGGATTCAGACACTTCAGTTCACTTCAGTTCAACTGCTCAATCATGTCCAACTCTTTGAGATCCCATGGACTGCAGCACACCAGGCTTCCCTGTCCAACACCCAGAGCTTACTCAAACTCATGTCCATTGAGTCAGTGATGCCATCCAACCATCTCATTCTCTGTCATCCCCTTCCCCTCATGCCCTCAATCTTTCCCAACATTAAGGTCTTTTCAAATGAGTCAGCTCTTCGCATGAGGTGGCCAAAGTATTGGAGTTTCAACTTCAGCATCAGTCCTTCCAATGACTATTCAGGACTGATTTCTTTTAGGATTGACTGACTGGATCTCCTTGCAGTCCAAGGACCTCTCAAGAGTCTTCTCCAACACCACAGTTCAAAAGCATTAATTCTTCCATGCTCAGCTTTATAGTCCAACTCTCACATACATACATGACTACTGGTAAAGCCATAGATTTGACTAGATAGACCTTTGTTGGCTAAGTAATGTCTTTGTTTTTTAATATGCTGTCTAGGTTGATCATAGCTTTTCTTCCAAGGAGCAAGTGTCTCTGAATTTCATGGTTTCAGTCACCATCTGCAGTGATTATGGAGCCCAAAAAAACAGTCTCTCACTATTTCCATTGTTTCCCCATCTATTTGCCATGAAATGATTGGACCAGATGCCATGATCTTAGTTTTCTGAATGTTGAGTTGTAAGCCAAACTTTCACTCTCTGCTTCACTTTCCTCAAGAGGCTCTTTAGTTCTTCTTCTCTTTCTACCATAAGGGTGGTGTCATTTGCATATCTTCAGACACTTAGCTGATCATCTATTGGATGTTTTGTGTGTGGATTGTTTAGTCAGCATTTTCATTTCATTCAAGTCTTAGTTTCAATGTCACTTTACAATTCCCAGCTAAAATACAGGATGCCTAGTTTAACTTGAATTTGAGAGTAACAATAATTTTTACTGTAGAAATGCTACAACTATTGCACAGGACACATATATACAAATAAAAAAATATGTTGGCTGTTTTAAATTAAATTTAAATGATGACCTGTATTTTATTTGTTCAATCTGGTTATCCAACTCTCAGAGGCCTTCTCTGGCCTCCTGCATCACACCCTGGGTATTGCTTTTATTGTGCTTAGCACATCTTGTGATTGCCTTGTTTATATATTTACTTCAGTAGATTACGAAGGCCCAGGGAGACAGTGACTTTTTCCATTTTAATCGGGTCCCCCAGAGACAGACACCGTCTTAAGCCATATGAGGTCACCACAATATCACGGGTTAGGGCCCACTCAGACTCTGTAGCTGTGAAGGCCGTGAAGCCACACAAGTACCCTAGAATGAGGACAAACCAGGGTACTCACTCACACACACACATTCACACCAGAGTTTATCACAGTGCCTCCCCTCTATGGGATGGTCCCTAACTTGTGGTCTTCTTACTGAAGACCATAGGAGGTGATCAAACTCCTCTTCCACCCAGAGATGGGACCTGACTGGGTTTTGTCTTATATGTGGAGTAGAATAAACAAAGAAATAACAAGATAAATAGATAATAAAGAACAGATCATTGGTTTTGAAAGGCAGGTGGTGGGGGCAGCAGTCAGAGAAATGAGTAAACTTGTGTGTGTTATCCTTAATTTAATTTTAAAATGAAATTTTAAAATCACCTCTTATTAACTAATTTAATGGCAACTTTTCCAATTCTGTTTTGATTTTCCCCCTAGTCTTATTGAGATATAATTGACATACATCAATAAATTGCACAATTCCCACAACAAGCTTAGCTAGCATTCATCATCTCACATAGATACAATAAAAAGAGAAAAAAAGATTCATTTGTCTTTGTGATAAAAAATTTTTGGATTTTTTTTGTTAATTTTCCTCTGCATTACACATCATTATTAACTATATTCATCACGCTGTGTATTACATCCCTACTACTTATTTATCCTGTACCTGAAAGTTTGTACCCTTGACTACTCTCCTCCAATTCCCCCTTACCCAATCCCAGATACTATTTTCCTGAATTCCTAGAAGCATTCCGCAATGTTAAGTACATAAGAACACTGATAATGAATATATAATGGTAATTTTTAAAAGACCAGTGTGTCTGGTGATATCTGATACATGAGAAGATATAAGTTGCACCTTAATGCAGTTCAAGACTAAAGATATAGCTTTACTAGATGAAAAAAAATCGGTGAAATAATATTTAAAGAAAAGGTAAACTATGTTTTTCATTTTCTTTAATTTCTCCACTATCATCTCAAATATAAGCAACTAAGGTTGTGTGAAACTGAATTGAAAGCAGCATGTTTTTCAGAATCTTCATTAGTCATTGGGGGGTGAGTGCCACACTAAAATTTTAGTTCAATCATTAGAATAACTAACTGCTGTCAATGTGTGAGCATCACAGATCTGCAGCAAAGAGGAAAGGTGCTGTTGTTAAAAACCCCTGGAGCCTGGAAGAGATGAGTCTATAGGAAAGATGTACAGTCATATATTCCCATATCCTCTGGGCTATTTTCCAACTAAACTTGGCAAAACGAGACAGCTGTGCCCTTTAATCTGTTCCCTATTGCCTCTTTACATGGTTAGTTCCAAATGCGATATTTTGCTTGGTGCTTGGATTGTCACTTTATGGATTCATGTCTAGTTTTGTGAAAGCACAATGTGTTGGTTTAATATTTATTGATCTTTCACAATATGTTAGGAGTGATACAGAAAATACGTTCAACATGGTCTTCAATTTCTAGGAATTTATATTTGAAACTATTATACATATTGGTTATAAATAAATACTAAAGACACAAACATGCTCTACTCTTTTTTGTCAGTGACTATTTGTAAAGTGTATTTGTCTGATATGACAAATCAGCATAAGTACTTTGGAAAAAATGGGTGGTCAATATTTTTAATGAAACCAACCTTTTCAGCCAAAGCAGTTAAACTTTCTGATGGCTTGCTGCCAAAATATTTTTGATGTAACTGATATTGGACAGCATTAATTTGGTAAATATTTCATCAAAAAAATAAATAAACCAAATGTCTTTCCTTCAATATTTTTGGATGCTAGACAATTTTCTTCTTAAGGAGTTTATTCTTAAGGTACAGAATTTAAAAATAAAAGCATACATTGTTCTTTAATTGATGTCTTTAACAAATTAAAATGTGAGTGAATAGAAAATTAAATTATAATGGGAAGAAAAGATAAATGTCCATGTCTCAATACTATGGCTAGTTCTCTAAGACATTAATTGATGTATGTATCCCTCTCTCCCTTAGGTAAATATGATGATCACGTTTTTATAGAAAGGGCAACTAAAATTTTTCAAAATTAAGTAAATTATTAAAATTTTCAAACTAGTTGCAGAGCCAAAAATCAAAACACAAATCTTGCTGATTCCAACCCAAAATTATTAATGAGTTCTCTCCTAAAAAAACATAACAGAAAAGATCTGATAACATCTTGGACTTAAAGCTAGAATTGAGTGAGTAATGTACCTTGTGTGTGCTAAGTCTCTTTAGTCGTGTCCGACTCTGTGACTTTATGAACTGTAGTCAGCCAGGCTCCTCTGTCCATGGGATTCTCCAGGTAAGATTACTGGAGCGGGTTGCTATGCCCTCCTCCAGGGAATCTTCCAGACCCAGAGATCTAACCTGTGTTTCCCATGGCTATTGCATTACAGGCAATTCGTTACCAATGAGCCCATAGTTGAAAAGTGCTTCCCAGGTGGAGCTAGTGATAAAGAATCTGCACATAAAAGACACTGGTATAAGGGACTATCCTCTGCAGTAGGAAATGGCAAATCATTCCAGTATTTTTGCCTGGGAAATTCCATGGACAGAGGAACCTGATGGGCTATGTAGTCCATGGGGCTGCAAAGCATCAGATACAACTGAGAGACTGAGCGCATGTGTGTGGGTGTGCAAGTGCACACAAACACACACACATATGCACACTAGTTTAAAAAGCAAATGGACAGTTGGAGAAAAATGATCACTCAATTTGTGTTTATAAATTTCCTCAAATCCCCTTACAGAAACAATCGATCAGTTAGGACATCAATAAAGAAAAATATTTCAATAAAACTAGTGGCATAGTATGCTCAAGTACCTTAGAAGGAATGGGGGGTCTTCTAAATCACTTACAACAAGGAGACCAGTAAGATCCACACTGCACAGGATAATGAAGGGAAGGTAAAGACGAGCCCTTTAACCTTTCCCTAATGCATTCAGACTTTAGGGAAAATGATATCAAATGGTGGACACTGGTATAAGGCCACATCCTAGCCATACAAGAAGCTGTCTTTTGGCTGGTGCAATCACTGAGCTTTCAGCAGAACACTTTATTATTCTGTCAAGACAGATGTTACTGGATAATGGAACATGTGGTAGGACCTGTGAATTCCACGGACCCATTGATAGCTGACATTTTGCTTTGTAAAATGTGTTATTTGCACTCACAGAGGCAATGTTATGAGATACCATAGCAATGAATAAGGCATTTCTGTAAGCCTATAGATGATAATGCTGGAAAAGAATTGAGAACCACAGGAAAAAAATCATATCTGAAATAAACTTTTAAACTCATATGGAAAAAACTCTACCCTCACCAGTATAACGATTTCTAACATGATCCATTTTGCACAGTAACTACAAGAAAAAATTAAATGGAAACCAATGAACATAACTTTTAAATCAATAGTACCATAATAACACATAAAAATTATTTCATGATTGCATATTCTTATTGAGATTTACACTAAAGCAATAGCTAAAAAAATTCTTAAACTGCATCATGTTCTTAATTTTAGTAAAGACAATAATATTCTGAAATGTTACAAGTTAAAGTAAATAGGAATTAAGTAAATGTCATTAAGGGAAAACATTTTGTGTGTGCACAAAAACAAATATAAAATAGAAGAAATTAAACTTAGATCTGAATTAGAAAAAAACATAAACACATTTTTCCTATTTTCTAAAAAATAATTTTTTATCTCTGTCTTTATAAACATTTTAGAATCATGATAGACAATAAGCACATAGAAAATTTAGATTGAGATCTCTAAATATGATTTTTCACCAAAAGAACAAGAAATGGATGATTCTGGATCTATGTCAGAAAATATACAAGATTGGCCTGGAGTATTTTATTTTGTCAGAAAGCATGGAAAATATCAATGTCTCTAATAGAATATAAAAGCCAAGTTGAAGAGGTAGTCACTGGCCAAGGCTGACAGGCAGAGCATCAAACAAAATAAAGACTGAAACTCACTGAATTACATGCAATTAGCAATTCTGAAAATGATAAATGCATGACTCTAATCAAGCATTGATACTGCATTTCCTGCACAACTCAATTTCAGGATAACTATAGCTGATGAGTGAGAGTTCTTAAATGAAGGACTCCTGGTAATAATTGCAGAAGCACTGATAGGATTAGAAAATAATCATTGCATCATTTACAACAAAATAATTAATCTAGGCAAACACATTAATAGTTAGCAGAACTAGTTGGAGAAAAAGTGAAAGGACAATGGATGAATCAGGATATCAACATCAGAAGTTATTGATCAAACATTACTTGACTAAGTGTCAGAAAATCAGACATGATGTGCCATCTGATTTGCTGAGACACAGTATAAACAGATTTGTTAAAGTGTTTTACTGCTAAAATTATTAAAAAATTTAATCATGCCTCCATAAAAAAAATTGGCTTATAATAAATACAGAAAATAGAAGTATATGTTTGAAAACTCCACCAAGTTGAAAGTCGTCAAATTTTACACAACAGATTATCTAACTTCTTCAACCAAAAACTAGGAGTAAGAGGAAGGGAAGATGTTACAGGATGGAAGAGATATGAAATACATGAGACCCATTTAAAGAAACCATATAAATGGCCAACAGGTATATAAGAAGGTGCTCAACATTGCTAATCATCAGAGAAACGCAGATATTAATGATCATGAGATGTCACCTCACACCTTTCAGAAGGGCTATTGTCATAAAGATAAGAGATAACAAATGCGGAGAGGATATAGAGAAAAGGGAATCCTTGTACACTGGTGGGAATGCAAATTGGTTCAGCCACTAGGGAAAACGATATAAAAGTTCTTCAAGAAGTTAAAATTAGAACTAACATATGACCTAGCAATTCCATTTCTGAGTATATATTCAAAGGAAACAAAACTATATCTCAGAGATATATCTGTACGCCCATATTCACTGTAATAGTCATGATAGTCAAGGTCTGAAAACAACCTAAGTATTCAATAGATGAATATATCAAGAAAATTACTATGTATATATGTGCAGATATATATGTTATATATATAATGTTCATATATGCTGCTGCTGCTGCTGCTAAGTCGCTTCAGTCGTGTCCGACTCTGTGCGACCCCATAGACGGCGGCCCACCAGGCTCCCCCGTCCCTGGGATTCTCCAGGCAAGAACACTGGAGTGGGTTGCCATTTCCTTCTCCAATGCATGAAAGGGAAAAGTGAAAGTGAAGTCACTCAGTCGTGTCCGACTCTTTGCGACCTCATGGTCTGCAGCCCACCAGGCTCCTCAGTCCATGGGATTTTCCAGGCAAGAGTACTGGAGTGGGGTGCCATTGCCTTCTCCAGTTCAGGTATGAGAATGGAGATATTTGTATGTGGATATATAAATATTTATATAAATATATACAAATACATTTATAGAAATATAAATAAAACATTTTTTAGCCTTAAATAAGTTGGATATCCTGTCATGTGTGACAAATAGGTTGACACAGGTTGCATTATGTAGCTAAAACAGCCAGGCATAAAAAAAAATTGCATAGTATCACTTATATATAGAATTCAATATTTTTAAAGAAAAAACAGATGAACTCATAGAAATAGAGAGTAGAAAAGTAGTCACCAGGGACTGGATGGTTGTGGAATAGGAGGAGACTGTAAAAGCTTTCAAACATTCATATACAAGATGGATAAGTTCCCTGGTCTAATATATAACATGGTGACTACAGTTGAAAATACTGTAGTGTATAATTGAAATTTTTTGCTTTCACTAAAAGAAAAAAGTAAATATGTGAGAAGAGGGATGTGATAATTAACTCAATGGGGGGAGTACTGCCACCAAATAAATTTATATCCCACTTCCATGCTGTATATATAAATATCTTATAATTTCGTCAATTATATCTCAATAAAACTGAAGAAAAAGATACATATCAAGCAAACACAACTCATTTAGCTCTAACTTCAAATATCTACCGTAAATAAATTTTCACAAATAAAAGAAAAACAGAAATTTGAATGGAAACAAGGTTTTAGAAAGTGTTGAGTAAATATTAAGTAGCTCAGTTCAATAACTTTGTTGACACTGTTTTAACAAAATCTATATTTGTTTGAGGTGAATGTTGCAATATTCATGGGAAAAATAAAATCATATCTATTTTTTTAGGACCAAAATATCAAAATGATGATAATAATAATAATTGGTATTTGTTGAAGATTTGCAAATGGTGAAAACTGTGAAAGCTGAGTGATGAGGGTTCACAGTACTCCTAATTTACAATTTTATAAAATATACAAAATATAATAGAAAATATAAAACTAAGAATCAAGATGTACCTCTATTGGCACATCTTTCTAAAGTTGCATCTTCGTAGTGTTACTCAAGTTAGCACACACACATGTATGTCCACATTTCAGGATTAGAGTTTAGGGGAAAAAAACAAAACAAAACAGCATTTAGGGAAATTTATAGACAAAGTCTGTAGAAACAAGAATTCATAAAAATGTTAAGAAAATAAGGACATAATATCTTGCCATGTATTCACTTTAATTACTTGCTTTTAAATTATTACTGGTCATGTAAGTTGTGAATAGAGAACTAGTGAAACTACTCTTGACTGTACTGTAATGCTGATGTGCACGTTTATTGGGTTTTGGCTATTGGCAGACTTGCTTTGACCTCACTCTTACTCATTAACCACAGTGTGGATAATTTCTTACTCACTCTTACCTCACTCTTACTCATTAACCACAGTGTGAATAGTTTCTTCACACTATTTTTATCCACACCCTGCACTTTTTCGAGTTTAAGACTCACCACTTTTATGAAATATTTCTTGATTAGCACAGTTACCATTATTCTCCACTTTGGGGGATCTTACACAAATAATTATTTCACTATTTGTCACGTAACTACATACTGTCTTATTTTAACAGTTTGTGCACTTTCTTACTAAAAGAACCATAAAGTTAGTGTTTTACCTATAGTGCTTATTTTGTATTAAAATTTTGTGTACATTAGGTTCTTTTTCTCTATACTAGAGCCTTCATACATGTATTTGAGTTTGTCTTCTTTATTATCTAGCTTCATATTAGGTTTTCAATGAAATTTATTAATTGAATAAATTTTAACAGTTTGGGAGAAAGGAAACCAAAATATACTGAACCCTAATATGCCAGGCATCATGCTAGGTTCTTAATATATAAGTAGTATTATGTTATTTTCCCAAGTTTAGAGAAGAGAAAGCTAACGTTCAGAAAACATGTAATTTTCTAAGTTGCTAATAAGTGGAGTGACAGATCTGATCCCAACATTTTAGTTACTAAAATATTTTTTAAATTGTTTTTGTTGTTTCTGTATGTGTGGAAGTAAAAACTAACACAAAATTGAGAGATGATAATAACATGAACAATTCCCTATTATGAAATTGGTTTTCTTATTTAAGAATGCTTTGTTCTATTTTCACACAATTGCTTTTTCTCTTCAAGAATTGTATTTCCTTCTTAGTGGCTTTCTCTCTGAAACCTGGTTTCCACCTTATCTGTGTACCATTCTCTAGTCTTGTGTGTGGTCATTGATACATCACAGGAATGTATGGGTGTGAGCTCTTCTGATTTTTAATTAAAAATGGTGTTTGCAATCAAGGCCTAAGAGATTAACACTCTCATGCCAAAACCCAGAACAGTGTGATCATCACTAGTATATTCTCTTTAGTTATGTGTCCACTATGTTATCTATAACATTTTCACTCATTTAAAGTGTTTCTGTAGGAAAGCACCCCTGGTTTCCTTACCAGCAGGGAAATGAATAATGCGTGGCAAGAAAGTTAAAATTGCTTCATGAAAGATACTCAGAAACACCTAGATTTGCTTCTGGGATAGTAATCAGAATAAGGAACTCTGCTATGCCACCCAAGAAGTGTATTCAACCCAGCTTTGCTCTCTTCTTGTCAAATCAATTTTAACTTTGACAGAAAGGCATGCCATCCTGCCACATCAGTCTCCTCTTACTTGGTTCAGTAGGAAAGTGCTATTATTACTCTTGCTGCTCTTGTTTGCCTTCTGCTATACTCAATACTTCTGGCTCCTCACAGGGCAGGATTATTGCCACTGAATTGTCTATGAGAACAGACCAAGAGGAACGACAGTATATAACAGGAAAAAAAGGAGACAATGTCCTTCCATTTATACCTTTGTATTTGTATTAAGAAGTTTCAAAAGCATGGCTACTATTGATTTTCTCCCATGTTTTGTTCAATTTCCTGAACAAATATTTTATTTTATAAAATACATTATATAATATAACAAAAGGGAACCCTCTTACTCTGCTGGTGGGAATGCAAACTAGTACAGCCACTATGGAGAACAGTGTGGAGATTCCTTAAAAAACTGGAAATAGAACTGCCTTATGATCCTGCAATCCCACTGCTGGGCATACACACCCAGGAAACCAGAAGGGAAAGAGACACGTGTACCCCAATGTTCATCACAGTGCTGTTTATAATAGCCAGGACATGGAAGCAACCTAGATGTCCATCAGCAGATGAATGCATAAGAAAGGTATGGTACATATACACAATGGAGTATTACTCAGCCATTAAAAAGAATACATTTGAATCAGTTCTAATGAGGTGGATGAAACTGGAGCCTATTATACAGAGTGAAGTAAGCCAGAAAGAAAAACACCAATACAGTATACTAACACATATATATGGAATTTAGAAAGATGGTAACAATAACCCTGTATATGAGACAGCAAAAGAGACACTGATGTATAGAACAGTCTTTTGGACTCTGTGGGAGAGGGAGAGGGTGGGAAGATTTGGGAGAATGGCATTGAAACATGTATACTATCATGTATGAAACGAGTTGCCAGTCCAGGTTCGATGCACGATACTGGATGCTTAGAACTGGTGCACTGGGATGACCCAGAGGGATGGTATGGGGAGGGAGGAGGGAGGAGGGTTCAGGATGGGGAATACATGTATACCTGTGGCAGATTCATGTTTATATATGGCAAAACCAACACAATATTGTAAAGTTAAAAAATAAAATAAAATTAAATTAAAAAAATAATAAATATTTGTTTAATATTATATTTGTTTATAAATATTTATAAAATATTTTATATTTTATTTTCTCCATTATGTTTCTTTCCCTTGACCCCAACCTTTTTTTGATAATTTTTGCCTGTAATTATTTGGAGCACTGCTACTGCTAAGTCACTTCAGTCCTGTCCGACTCTGTGCAACCCCACAGAGGGCAGCCCACCAGGCTCCCCCATCTCTGGGATTCTCCAGGCAAGAACACTAGAGTGGCTTGCCATTTCCTTCTCCAATGCATCAAAGTGAAAAGTGAAAGTGAAGTCGCTCAGTCGAAATATGTAATTTTCCTTCACCTTTTATAATACATCAAAACAAAACCTGATATGAAGAGAAAATATTCATTATGTCATTTAAAAAGTTTATATGAAATTAATATCATCCAGCTATTGTAGGCGGAGAAGGCAATGGCACCCCACTCCAGTACTCTTGCCTGGAAAATCCCATGGACGAAGGAGCCTGGTAGGCTGCAGTCCATGGGGTCGCTAAGAGTCAGACACGACTGAGCGACTTCGCTTTCACTTTTCACTTTCATGCATTGGAGAAGGAAATGGCAACCCACTCCAGTGTTCTTGCCTGGAGAATCCCAGGGACGGGGGAGCCTGGTGGGCTGCCGTCTATGGGGTCGCACAGAGTCGGACAGGACTGAAGCGACTTAGCAGCAGCAGCAGCAGCTATTGTAGGAGAGACACAGAAGAACCGAATATAAATAATACATAGCTTTGAATATCAGTGTAACAATGGTTTTGAAAACTGATCTGACAAACTGAATTTTCTGTTTATAAAATAATATACAATTTTTTTGCCTTTTTTTAAAATTTTATTTTATTTTTAAACTTTACAATATTGTGTTGGTTTTGCCAAATATTGAAATGAATCCGCCATAGGTATACATGTGTTCCCCATCCTGAACCCTCCTCCCTCTTCCCTCACCATACCATCCCTCTGGGTCATCCCAGTGCACCAGCCCCAAGCATCCGGTATCGTGCATCGAACCTGGACTGGCAACTCGTTTCATACATGATAGTATACATGTTTCAATGCCATTCTCCCAAATCTTCCCACCCTCTCCCTCTCCCACAGAGTCCAAAAGACTGTTCTATACATCAGTGTCTCTTTTGCTGTCTCATATACAGGGTTATTGTTACCATCTTTCTAAATTCCATATATATGTGTTAGTATACTGTATTGGTGTTTTTCTTTCTGGCTTACTTCACTCTGTATAATAGGCTCCAGTTTCATCTACCTCATTAGAACTGATTCAAATGTATTCTTTTTAATGGCTGAGTAATACTCCATTGTGTATATGTACCATACCTTTCTTATCCATTCATCTGCCGATGGACATCTAGGTTGCTTCCATGTCCTGGCTATTGTAAACAGCACTGTGATGAACATTGGGGTACACGTGTCTCTTTCCCTTCTGGTTTCCTGGGTGTGTATGCCCAGCAGTGGGATTGCAGGATCATAAGGCAGTTCTATTTCCAGTTTTTTAAGGAATCTCCACACTGTTCTCCATAGTGGCTGTACTAGTTTGCATTCCCACCAACAGTATAAAATAATATATAATTTTTAATATTTTGTGTTGGTGTATAGTTGATTTACAATGTTTTATTAGTTTCTGCTGTACAGCAAAGTGGATCAGTTTTACATATATCCACTCTTTCTTTTTAGATTCTCTTCCCCATAGGTCATTACAGAGCATTGAGTAGAGTTCCCTGTGCTATACAGTAGGTTATTAGTTATCTATTTCCTATATAGTAGTGTGTACATGTCAGTCCCAATCTACCAATTTATCTCTCACCCACTTTCCCCTTTGAGTAGTGTATAATTTAAATACTAAAGTATTAAGTTAAGATGTTTGCAAGTAGTTTCAAATGATCCAGAAAAACAACAAGAAATAAAGAGAGAAAGAGTAAGTGTGAATATCAGTGAAGGTATACTTACACTTTTTTTTCCTCATTGTTTTGCAGGTTTGAAAATTTTTCGAGTAAAATGTTGTGTAGAAAAGCATAAATCATTTATCTAGAATATTGTGTGAAAATGAGGGCCACTGTTGTATTAATTTTTCATTTGCTTGGTAACATTTACTAATTGTTTGCATATCACAGAATCTGTTAATGAGGAGTGCTACTGAATTTTTTTTTTATAATATATATTGAATTAGCACAATAGTTATTGCAGAAAGTAAGCAGTGGGTTTTTTCCACAATTCTGGGTATAGATACCTTACACTTTGTTAATATTCTTTCCTAATATTTAAGAACTGTTAGAGAAATCACTCTTCATAATCCCCCACTGTATTTCACACAAGTCAGTCTAAATAAACTTGGGAGTCTATTGTATATATTAAGTTACCCATTACATTATAGGCAGATGGACATTTGACACGTGGCCACATTATAATGAAAGCATTAAATCTAGGTAATAAATAAGTCAGATTTTCTTGGAGTTTGATATTGGAATAAGAAGGAGAGACTGAAATAACAGGCTGGTAATATTCTCCTGTGCTAGATGGAGACTAGGAGCTATTATTCCAAAAAGCATCGCAACATTTGTTAGCTCTTTACAGAGCACTCTGAACATAGTGTATATTTTTGAAAGGAATCTCAGAGGTCTGCTGTTGAATCTTAATGTTTGTATTTATAAATTCAGGCATTAGACCAAATAATTTCTTATTAAAAAAAGAAAACCTCGATTTTTAATAAATTTAATCCTATGAGCTATAGTAATAATAGTGAGCATATATTTGCTGCTATGCTGTGCTGTGCTTAGTCGCTCAGTCCTGTCCAGCTCTTTGCACGCCCCTGGACTGTAGCCTGGAGAAGGCAACGGCACCCCACTCCAGGACTCTTGCCTGGAAAATCCCATGGATGGAGGAGCCTGGTAGGCTGCAGTCCATGGGGTCGCTGAGGGTCAGACACGACTGAGTGACTTCACTTTCACTTTTCACTTTCATGCATTGGAGAAGGAAATGGCAACCCACTCCAGTGTTCTTGCCTGGAGAATCCCAGGGACAGGGGAGCCTGGTGGGCTGCCGTCTATGGGGTCGCACAGAGTCGGACACAACTGAAGTGACTCAGCAGCAGCAGGACTGTAGCCTGCCAGGCTCCTCTGTCCATGGGATTCTCCAGACAAGAACACTGGAGTGGGCTTCTGTGCCCTCCTCACTTGCCATTATGGGAAGATTTTTATTCGATATAAACTGAGAATATCTTTGAAAACCTACTATGTGCTACACTTCAAAGTATTTTCTCTTATGTCCTCTTTTTAACAACTCTGTGGGTTCTATGTATTCTCATTTTCCAGTTAAGAAAACTTAATTGCAAAGAAAAAGAATAGTTTGCAGAAAAATCTCACAGTATGTTAGTGGAGGGCTTGGAATTTAGACCTGAATGTATCTGGTTGCAAAGGAATAAAGGCGTATATTCACATAGTTTCTATAACATAAAATCATCCGTCCCTTTAGGTCCTAGTGCATACTGTATTTACTTCACAATTAGAAATTCATTCTTCTCTATCTAGTTCTGAAAGCATTTAATGTGTTTGCTTAGAAATTACAGCAATAGCTTAACTTCCTTTCCAGCCCATAGCACCTAACACAGAACTGAGCTAAGAGCAGCCATTAAATAAACAATTGATGATTAAAGTAATTGTTTCCATTGCTATTTCAACACCAGAGGAGGTGGCTCTCTTGATTATGTTTTAGTGTTATCCTTTCAGGCAGTTTTAGATTTAATAAGCCATCTCTTTTTTTTTAACAGTTCAGAGATTTGCGTTTTTAAATATCAAACTGTCAGCCAATTGCTAATCAACAAGTATATGCAGAATGACCTCAGGGTACATTATCAGAATCTTCAACAGTAATTTCCATAAAAATATAAGTTTCTCCAAAAATAGATGTAAATTTCCTTACTGGTCCAAACTTGCTTTTCCCAACAGATCAGCGTTTTTCCTATGTACTTATATAGATGTTTATTTGAAATAACTGCCTCACTTCTAAATCATGTTACCCTAGTTCTCTGCATGTCCTTGAGATTCCTTTATCATCCGCATCATTGTGCTGCATGTTCAGCCCTATTAGTTTTGAGCTTAATGCTGTGCAGTTTAGCTTGCTGATAAAAGCCTTATTGTAGTGTTTTTAATACCTACAGCGCCTCTGTGATTTTGCACAAATTAATTGTTCTTTTGTAGCTATTTTAGCTTTTTAGTACTTTGAAGCTGTTACTGAGGAGATAGACAAGGGGGAACTGTGGTTTAGAGCACGACAGCTTAATTTACATAGGCAATGTGAAGTGGAATGATGAGGAAATTAAATCAAGGAAGGAAAAAAAAAAAAAACTGCACAAATGAAAAACATTTGTATTTGACCTGAATGATCCAGCTTGAAAAACTACCTAAAGAGAACTACCCAGATGATTGCTGTGGCCTTCACTTAAGTTTATCTGAATAATAGACTGAAAGACTAAAAGCTCATATGTCTTTAAAAAGCAGAAACAAACAAGATTTATGATCTTAAGAAATACTCAATTTGAATGAGAGGATAGGAAGATAATTTATCATATATGAATATTTTCCAGAAAATGATAAAAGAATTATCTGAGCCTAGGTGCCTTTCACGTACAAGGGAAATAGAAAGGGCATTTTTCCAATCACCTCCTTTATTTAATGAGTCTGATGAATACCTCACTTGCTCTCATCCTATGTATGTGACTCTGAACTAGTCCTTTTCAGATTTTATTATTTATGCTTTCTCATCTCTTGCTCTATTGTAAGGGACTAAATAGTCAATCACATGGAATGTTTTAATACTCTTTATACCATTAAAAATTCTTGCAATGCATTTTTTAATTAAGCAAACAAATCATTTCGGTGTTTAAACTTGGTGCTAGGGAGAAAAGAATGAGCAGAAGCAGCAAAAACCTACCTTATGGGAGCTTATAAATGACGTAAACATAAACTCAAAGTATGAATACACAATTGCAAATTTAAACATTCAAAAATTATAAGTATTAATACTATTTCAATTCAATATTATGAAAAACTATAGCTGCACAGATTATGGAATCATGGAAGAAATTAGAAAGAATGAACTTACTGGCTGAGGTGATTTCTCACATGGGATTTGGAAGTAGATGGTATTAGAGAACTGGCCAGTATATGAACCACTCTGGGCCTCCCTGCCTCTTTGCTTTTGTTGAATTGGTTTGCTGTTGCTGTTGTTCAGTCACCAAGTCTGTCCAACTCTTTATGACCCTATGGACTGTGGCACACCAGGCTCCTCTGTCCTCCACTATCTCCCAGAGTTTGCTCAAATTCATGTTCATTGAATTGGCTTAGAACATCCTTATTATTTTAATCACTTTTAGTTGGTTCTTCCCTTACATACAATGAAAGTAGTTTAGCCATCTGCTTAGTGTTAAGTAGTACAATTAAAATTAAACCATTTATATTATCATTTTTCTAATTATAGGAATCCAATTTTATAGTTTTGCCATTTGTGAAACACTAAACTTAGAAAACATTTTTAAGGGCAGAGTTTATTTCCCAAAGATTCTTGTTTTATAAAAGGATTCATCAGAAAGATTTGTTTCAATTAGCAGTAACCTGTGTGTACATCATAACCTGTGGGTATGTTTCATCAAAAATAACTTTCCATTACTTAAATGTTTTGTATGATTTTTTGAGGGACTTCTAATATACCAGAAATGTCTGGAATCAATCAGAATTTAATTCATATAAAGAGTCATAATCATGAGGCTAAAACTCTGAAGCATGATTGCTCCTTAGTCATCTTGTTTCTAGAACCCTGGGGACTGTGGGGACTGGTTCATTTACTTTCAGGATTGGAAAGACAGTGAAGAAAGAAATGATGTTGGAAAAGAGCCTTAAGGAAAAGATAGAAACATAGAGAAAGGAATAAAGAGAAATACAGAAAGAGAAGGAGGAGCAGGAGACATGGATGAAAGAGAGAAAGAGAGAGGAAGAGGGATATAGAGAATTTGTTGGGAAAGATTGGTAGTGATTAAGGATTAGGGCAAAGCTGAAATGAAAATTCTGTAGGAAGATATCTAATATAATGCTACCTGATATATAGATTTTCCAATTTTATTTATAATATCACCACTTACTATTTTCTTGTTTCTGATTTCCCAAGATACAACATTATAAAGAACTGTTGGAGGCACAGCAAGTTCACTGAGACGAGTATGAAAATAAAGAAAGAATAGCTGACAGTATCAATGACTATTAAAAGCATTATTTTTAGTGAGCGTTTGTTCTTAGAAAAAGAAATTCTTTTGATAATATTAACGGTCATTCATAAATTTTTCTAGATCTGGAAATGGAAGAGTCCTCTAAATACTATGAAGTAGTTAATGTATTGATTTAAAAATCTATTTTGGTTCTGATGTGAACCAGATTTTTAAATTTCTTTTTAAACTATATGACAGGTTTTGATAGTAGCAGAACACTGAACAGCCTAATGTGAAATTCCTATATTTATTTTCACAGCTTTTAAAAACTTTTGAGTTCTCTAATATTCTGTGTCACATTAATTATTCTTTAACATAATTTTATTTCTATGAATTTATGGCAAAGATCAAATTAATAAAACAAGATCGGGAGTAGGCCAACATTTTCTATAAAGAGCTAGAGAGTAAATATTTGAAGCTTTGCTCATCATAAGGTTTCTGTCATAAGTATTCAGTTCCATGATTGTAGCTTAGAGTAGCCACAGGCAATACCACAGCAAATGGTCTGTCTGTGTTTCGCTAGAAGTTTATTTACAAAAGCAGAAGACATATTGGATTTAGTGCACAGGCCCTGGAAACTTCTGGATTGGATTCAGTCCTATTCTGACAACTTCTTGACCAACTGCCTGTAAACTTTTATGAACATTTTATGTATTTTTAAACACATATATTTATGTACTGCGGCTGCTATTTAGTCACTGAGTCACGTCTACTTTTTGTGACCTCAGGGACTGCAGCTCTCCAGGTGACTGCCCACAGGATTTCCCAGGCAAGAATACTGTAGTAGGCTGCCATTTGTTTCTCCAGTGGATCTTCTTGACCCAGGGAACGAACTCACATCTTCTGCTGGCGGGTGGATTCTTTACCACTGAGCCACCTGGGAAGTTCATTTATATACTTACTTTTAGATTATTTCTCATTATGTGAGAGATGCAAGAGATTACTATTTGTATATCAGGTGATAAAAAGAAACATTTTAGACAAAATTAGACAGTGTTGAATTCCTTAAAAAGAAAAACAGTTGGAAACATGCACAAACTAAATTGTTTTGTTCATTAACTCAAGCTATTAGTATTTTTGACATTTTATTTCAAATGTTTTATAACAAATTGTTTTTCATTTATTACTCTGCAATACTTATACATCTTTCATGTTTTAATGCTTTCTAGAATATTATATTAATAAGGTAGTTCATATGTGCTTTGGAATTAATTTCCTGTAATAAAGATCTGTAATGGATAGAGGAGTCTGACAAACATGGGGTCACCAAAGAGTCAGACATGACTGAAGCCACTAAACTATAAAAAAGATAGTCTATCATTGATGTTTGATCAATAATAGGTGCCCAATATGCTACTGGAGATCAGTAGAAAAATAACTCCAGAAAGAATGAAGGGATGGAGCCAAAACAAAAACAACACACAGTTGTGGATGGGACTGGTTATAGAAGCAAGATTCAATGCTGTAAAGAACAAATTTGCCTAGTAACCAGGAATGTTAGGTACATGAATCAAGGCAAATTGGAAGTGGTCAAACAGGAGATGACAAGAGTGAACATCGACATTCTAGGAATCAGTGAACTAAGATGGACTGGAATGGGTGAATTTAACTCAGATGACCATTATATCTACTACTGTGGGCAGGAATCCCTTAGAATAAATGGAGTAGCCATCATAGTCAACAAAAGAGTTTGAAATGCAGTATTTGGATGTAATCTCAAAAATGACAGGATGATCTCTGTTCATTTCCAAGGCAAACCATTTAATATAATGGTAATCCAAGTCTATGCCCTGACCAGTAATGCTGCAGATGGTGAAATTGAACAGTTCTATGAAGACCTACAAGACCTTTTAGAACTAACACCCCAAAAAGATGTCCTTTTCATTATAGGGGACTGGAATGTAAAAGTAGGAAGTCAAGAAACACCTGGAGTAACAGGCAAATTTGCCCTTGGAGTATGGAATGAAGCAGGGCAAAGGCTAATAGAGTTTTGCCAAGAGAACACACTGGTCATAGCAAACACCCTCTTCCAACAACATAAGAGAAGACTCTACACATGGACATCACCAGATAGTCAATACCAAAATCAGATTGGTTCTATTCTTTGCAGCCAAAGATGGACAAGGTCTGTACAGTCAGCAAAAACAAGACTGGGAGCTGACTGTGGCTCAGATCATGAACTCCTTATTGCCAAATTCCGACTGAAATTGAAAGAAGCAGGGAAAACCACTAGACCATTCAGGTATGACCTAAATCAAATCCCTTACGATTATACAGTGGAAGTGACAAATAGATTCAAGGGACTAGATCCAATAGAGTGCCTGAAGAACTATGGAGGGAGGTTCATGACATTGTACAGGAGGCAGTGATCAAGACCATCCACAAGAAAAAGAAATGCAAAAAAGCAAAATGGCTGTTTAAGGAGGCCTTACAAATAGCTGTGAAAACAAGGGAAGTGAAAAGTAAAGGAGAAAAGGAAAGATATACCCATTTGACTGCAGAGTTCCAAAGAAGAGCAAGGAGAGATAAGAAAGCCTTCCTCAGTGATCAATGCAAAGAAATAGAGGAAAACAATAGAATGGGAAAGACTAGCGATCTCTTCCAGAAAATTAGAGATACCAAGAGAACATTTCATGCAAAGATGGGCTCAATAAAGGACAGAAATGGTAGGGACCTAAGGCAATGGCACCCCACCACAGTACTCTTGCCTGGAAGATCCCATGGACTGAGGAGCCTGGTGGGCTGCAGTCCATGGGGTCGCTAAGAGTTGGATATGACTGAGAGACTTCAGTTTCACTTTTCACTTTCCTGCATTGGAGAAGGAAATGGCAACCCACTCCAGTGTTCTTGCCTGGAGAATCTCAGGGATGGGGGAGCCTGGTGGGCTGCCATCTATGGGGTCACACAGAGTCAGACATGACTGAAGCGACTTAACAGCAGCAGCAGCAGCAACAGAAGCAGAAGATATTAAGAAGAGGTGGCAAGAATGTACAGAAGTGTACAAAAAAAAAGATCTTCATGATGCAGAGAATCACGATGGTGTGATCACTCACCTAGAGCCAGACATCCTGGAATGTGAAGTCAAGGTGGCCTTAGGAAGCATCACTATGAACAAAGCTAATGGAGGTAATCGAATTCCAGTTGAGTTATTTCAAATCCTGAAAAATGATTTTGTGAAAGTGCTGCACTCAATATGCCAGCAAATTTGGAAAACTCAGCAGTGGCCACAGGACTGGAAAGGTCAGTTTTCATTCTAATCCCAAAGAAAGGCTGTGCCAAAGAGTGCTCAAACTACTGCACAATTGCACTCATCTCACATGCTGGTCAAGTAGTGCTTAAAATTCTGCAAGCCAGGCTTCAGCAATATGTGAACCATGAACTTCCAGATGTTCAAGCTGGTTTTAGAAAAGGCAGAGGAACCAGAGATCAAATTGCCAACATCCACTGGGTTATCAAAAAAGCAAGAGAGTTCCAGAAAAACATCTCTTTCTGCTTTATTGTCTATGACAAAGCCTTTGACTGTGTGGATCCCAATAAACTGTGGAATTTTCTGAAAGAGATGGGAATACCAGACCACCTGACCTGCCTCTTGAGAAACTTATATGCAGGTCAGGAGCAACAGTTAGAACTGGACATGAAACAACAGACTGGTTCCAAATAGGAAAAGGAATACATCAAGGCTGTATATTGTCACCCTGCTTATTTAACTTATATGCAGAGTACATCATGAGAAATGATGGACTGGAGGAAGCACAAAGTGGAATCAAGATTGCTAGGAGAAATATCAATAACCTCAGATATGAAGATGACACCACCCTTATGGCAGAAAGTGAAGAAGAACTAAAGAGCCTCTTGAGGAAAGTGAAAGAGGAGAGTAAAAAGTTGGCTTAAAGCTCAACATTCAGAAAACTAACATCATGGCATCCGGTTCCATCACTTCATGGCAAATAGATGGGGAAACAGTGGCTGATTTTATTTTTCCGGGCTCCAAAATCACTGCAGATGGTAATTGCAGCCATGAAATTAAAAGACACTTACTCCTTGGAAGGAAAGTTATTTACTAACCTAGACAGCATATTAAAAAGCAGAGACATTGCTTTGTCAACAAAGTTCTGTCTAGTCAAGGCTATGGTTTTCCCAGTGGTCATATATGGATGTCAAAGTTGGACTATAAAGAAAGCTAAACTCTGTAGAATTGATGCTTTTGAACTGTGGTGTTGGAGAAGACTCTTGAGAGTCCCTTGGACTGCAAGGAGATCCAACCAGTCCATCCTCAAGAAGATCAGTCCTAGGTGTTCATTGGAAGGACTGATGTTGAAGCTGAAACTCCAATATTGGCTACCTGATGTGAAGAGCTGACTCATTTGAAAAGACCCTGATGCTGGGAAAGATTGAGGGCAGGAGGAGAAGAGACAACAGAGGATGAGATGGTTGGATGACATCACCAACTCAATGGACATGGGTTTGGGTGGACTCTGGGAGTAGTTGATGGACAGGAAGGCCTGGTTTCCTGCAGTTCATGGGGTCACAGAGTCTGACACAACTGAGCGACTGAACTGAACTGATATTTGATCATTTCATCTTAAATTGACTCCCTGGTTCCCTCTCTGCCTCCTGCACTCTTTCACCTTACCATCTTTGGGACTTATAAGAAAGACCTCCCATGCATGCCCTCTGCCTTTCCAGGCAGGGGGTAAGGTCAGAAAGCACAGCTGAGAATCCACATTTTGGTTCCACTTCCTACCTGCAATCAAAACTCTGATGCTACCCTTCTCTTGTTTTCTTCCACAGATGTTGGAGTGAATTTCCCTCCTGGTAATCCTCAACTTGACATGAGCACTGGTGATTTAGTTGCTCACATCATCTGGCTCTTGTGATCCCATGGGCTGTAGACCACTAGGCTCCTCTGCCCATGGAATTTTTCCAGGCAAGAATACTGAAGTGGCTTCCCATTTCCTTTCCCAGGGAATCTTCTGACCCAGGGATTGAACCCAGCTATCCTGCATTTCAGGTCTATTCTTTACCGACTTCACGACCAGGGAAGCCTGATAAGAGAACTAAAGGCATTTTATTTTTATTTACTGGTGATCAATTTGTGTAACTTCTCTTTTCATCCAAATAAATTACAGGATGTGTTACCATGCCAGCTTCTATGCTGATTTATCAAAACATTCACTTATATCAAAGGATCTCATAATCTCAAACTCTTTGCACATGATCCTCCGTCTGTCTGGGACATTTCTGCATCTGAGAGTCAAATGTCTTCTACCTGTAATTTCAGGTATCTGTGCAATTGTCCCATTATTAGAGAACATTCCTGACCATCTTCTATAAAACAGTAACCCCCAAAGAGCTCTCTTTCCCCTTACTCTTTTTCACCAGAACTTTTATCATCTTCAAATATACACCTTAGATTTATTTACTTGTTTTTTGACCCTTTTAGAATACATGCTTCATAATGACATTTTCATTTTTGTTTGTTGCCAAAACTCTAGCATCTAGAACATATTACAATACATGACAAATATTAATATGTCCTTCATAAGTTAATAATTCTATACATGAGAGCATTGAGGTTGTATTTATTTTTGTTATATATCTCTCTAATCTCCCTATGGTATTCTAATATTACTTTGTATATTCAAAAAATAAGTGTAAAGAATGAAATACGAGATAGCTTTTAGATGTGTTTGGTCATTTCAGTCATGTCTGACTCTTTGCAACCCCATGGACTGTAGCCTGCCAGGCTTCTTTGTCCATGGGATGCTCCAGACAGTAAAACTGGAGTGGGCTGTCATACTCTCTGCCAGGGTATCTTCCCAGCCCAGGGAATGAACCCACTTCTCATGTCTCCTACATTGAAAGGCAAGTTCTTTACCACTACTGCTACCTAGGAAGACCCTAGCTTTTAGATATGAGGTAATAAATTTAGAAATCCCCATCAATATCACATCTATTTATTCTCTGCTTGGTGGTGCAGTCAAATTTCTTTATAAATTTTGGTCCAGTAAATTATTTTATTATATTTCTTAAGATGTAATGCACTCAACTACTCCCAACATACATTGTTAAACCAATTATACTGTCTCTTCTTCATATTTAAAATTAAGTAACTTATTATTTATCTGAAAGTTACTACAGCACAATGCTTTCAGAAATAACTACTAAACTTTATTTTTCCCATATATGTCCTTAATTTATGATATAATTCAATTGTTTTAATAACATCAAAGATGCTTTAAATTGTAAAATACATCATCATATATGACAATTAAAACGTGATATGATGCTTTCATTAGAAAGTAATTGTAAGTAATTACATTTGTCTTATTAATATATGGTCAAGAGGACTATTTTAGTTTTATTTGCATAATTTTAGACATATATAAGTAGATATTATTAATATAGATGGGTAATAAATTGGATAGGAATCCCTAAAACATCTTTTGAATCTTATCTTCTAAACATTTTTCTACTTAGTGTTGCTGAATTTATGTTTCTTCAGAAGATATTCTCTGTGCATCAGGATGCATAATTTCTAAAAAGTTTTACATTACTGTCAACTGGAATTTTTTCCAAACTGTAACTCTCATTCAGCCAATTTTGGAAGATCACTTTACTTATCAGACCAGAAAATTTCATCATAATGTATTTAAACAATAACCAGGATTCATGTTACTTTTTCAGATGATGCTTAAATTGTGTGTTGACTGAATCTATAAAAGTTTGCATTTATCCATTTGTGAAAAGTACCCTGCTGCTGCTGCTGCTGAGTCGCTTCAGTCATGTCCGACTCTGTGTGACCCCATAGACAGCAGCCCACCAGGCTCCGCCATCCCTGGGATTCTCCAGGCAAGAATACTGGAGTGGGTTGCCATTTTCTTCTCCAATGCACTAAAGTGAAAAGTGAAAGTGAAGTCGCTCAGTCGTGTCCGACTCTTAGCGACCCCATGGACTGCAGCCTACCAGGCTCCTCGGTCCACGGGATTCTCCAGGCAAGAGTACTGGAGTGGGGTGCCATTGCCTTCTCCAGTTTATACAATTACAAACAACAGCAATTACAAAATGGTTGCCCCTGGACAAGAGCAAGGGGAATTCAGAGATGTTAATATGAGAGGTCTTCAAATGGACCACATATGTCATACCACAAGTCATTAATTTTACAAACCCAAAAGATTATATGCTAAAACCCAGACACATGAGGGAATTCTGGCCTGCCCAAATTAATTTGGTCAGTAAGTAACTGACCTAGGACTAATTTTAAATCCCATATTGCTACATGATATTTTGGAATAAATTATGAATACACTTAAATTATTTGAGTTATAATGCAAAGTTTTGCAAAGTTATATGCAAAGATTTGTTTGTATTTAGATTTTTCTCATGTTACAATTGTAAAGATATGCCGTTCCAATGATGTTTCTTTAGGGCTTTGAAATTTTTGAAATTCTACTTTTCCTATTGTTTTAAGCGTTTTTAAACTATTGGTTAGATTATGAAACAGAAGTGGAACTTTATTTTTTTTGTTTTATTTATTTATTTTTTTAAATTTTATTTTATTTTTTAACTTTACAGTATTGTATTGGTTTTGCCATATATCGAAATGAATCCACCACAGGTATACACATGTTCCCCATCCTGAACCCTTCTCCCTCCTCCCTCCCCATACCAATATCAGTGAAAAGAAATATATTTGACTTGGAAAAAACCCTTACTTATTTTTAATCTAGACGTTTGATTTAATGGCAAAAATATAACCTTAAGCAGAGAAACCAACCTTTGTTAAAATTGCTCTCCAAGCAGAGACAACTTTGTATACCTTCATCCGTGGGTAAAATTAAAGAATTTTACAAGCAGAAAGTATTTTCCAGATATATGATCTCTAGAATAATTTATCATTTTTTCAGTCTCTTCTCCTTCTGCCCTCAATCTTTCCCAGCATCAAGGACTTTTCCAGTGAGTCAGCTGCTTGCATCAGATTCTGTTAGGTTACTTAAAAAAATAAAATAAATAAAAAACATGAATATGTTATTCTTATTTTTGAGAGTATAGTCTTAGTTGTCAAAGTTTCTAATCTAGACTGATAGATTATTATATAGGTATAATAGATGTGTGTGTGTGTGTGTTTATACACATACCCCCACACACACAAACACATACACACAGTTTGTTTATCATTTCTTTTTGCTATTATTGACACATCAATTTGAGAACAGAGAATGCTATGTATTTTACTAAAAGCAAGCAAAAACTGATTACTTTCTCTGAAATAATATTAAATCAAGACCATGATTTAACTGTGTGAATAGTGGTTATGCACAATAGAGTTTCCAAAGTTATTATCAATTTGTTAAGCTCTTATCAGTTAAATAAAACAAATCTCATTACACAAGTATATGTTTAATGTTTTTTTTGCAATATATAATTAAAATCGTAACATCTTTCATCAGACTATAAGCAGTTGATTAATCAAGTGTTAATTTAGTAAGTTTATGTTTCTATGACACTACTTTCAACAAAAGTTATTTTAATGAAATGTGTCTCCATAGTTCTGAGGGCATATCAAGGTTTATGAACAGCAATTACAAGGAACACCTTGAGTTAAGTGGAATGGAGGTGGACTTTGAGATTCCCTCAGTCAAGCTTAAAATTAGCCACCTATTTAATCATATTAAAAGGAAAAGAAAGCTGTATTTTGTTTAAAAATCTAAGGTATCAGCATTTCAAAAATTTATAGCACAGGTAGATATTCACAAGAAAAATCACTCTTTAATATCTTTAACAATTCTTAGTCTCTCTATTGACTTGTTTTCCTAGGTTTTATGCTGAAATAATTTTGAAAATATTCTTTCCATAAATATTTGTCATATTAAAGTGATCTTTCCATCATAAGAAGGCTGAGCAGCAAAGAATTGATCCTTTCAAATTGTGGTGCAGGAGAAGAATCTTTAGAGTCCCTTGGACAGCAAGGA
Source organism: Bos indicus (assembly GCF_029378745.1). Classification (NCBI taxonomy): domain Eukaryota; kingdom Metazoa; phylum Chordata; class Mammalia; order Artiodactyla; family Bovidae; genus Bos; species Bos indicus. The sequence goes on along the minus strand of NC_091760.1, from coordinate 31,101,100 downwards.
GATCAAACCAGTCAATCCTAAAGGAAGTCAATCCTGAATATTCATTGGAAGGACTGATGCTGCAGCTGAAGCTCCAATACTTTGGCCACCTAATGTGAAGGGCTGACTCACTGGAAAAAATACCTTGATGCTGGGGAAAATGGAGGGAAGGAAGAGAAGGGAGTGACAGAGGTTGAGATGGTTGGATGGCATCACTGAATCAATGAACATGAGTTTGGGGAAACTCCAGAGATAGTGAAGGGCAGAAAAGCTTGTCATGTGGCAGTCCTTGGTGTCACAAATAGTTGGACACTACTTAGTGACTGAACAACAACAACAATTCATGTCAATCTACAAAGTAAGTAGCATTTTCTTAAATATGCATTTGTTAGAAAAGTTAGGCAGAAAATAATTAGATTGGTGGGGAATAATGAAAAATAAAAAAATAATTCTGTGTTCCCTGCAGATGTTGCTATGCATAGAAAAAACTACAGCTTACCAGCCAAATCTGGCTTTCTACCTGGTTTGCTAAAGTATGTTTTAGTGGAACACAGTCATATGCATACAATTTGCTATTTTCCTATAGTTGCTTTCATACTATACTGACACAATTGAGTAGGTAAGACAGATACCATATGTGCCCCACAGAGACTGAAATATTTACTATCAGTTATTTACAAAAATATTTTGCCAAACCCATGGTAAGAATCTGAGGAAAAGAGATCTAAAGGGTATCCCTCAATTGGACTAAAACTGCCTTTTTAAAAGTATGGCCCTTGCATTCTTACAGGAACACTACCCTTGGTTTCCATCTTTCTATTGAAGTTATTTTGAACTGCTCTTTCTTCAGCTATCTGAATAGCTCACTTGCTTCCTAATTCAAGTCACCACAAAATTCTCCCAGTCAGCCCTTCCTGAAAGATCACACTTAAAATATTGTCTACACACTTGCCCCATTTCTGTATCATCTTAATTGGAGATATATATATATATATATATATATATATTTATAGAAAGTGTCACCATACTGCTAAGACAAAGTTAGATGTTCACCAAATCTATTTCTTGTTCCCTGTGGGTATGAAGATCATATTTCTCAGTGTTTCTTGCACCTAATGAGTCACTGAGTCCTGGTTAATGAAATACAGCTGAAGGTATTCAGGGCTGGATTCTAGAATCAATTCTAGAAGGCACAGTTCTGCAGATGCCTTCTCCTTTTCCTATCTACCAGGCAAATGAGTAACCTATAAAAATCATAGAACCACACAGTTAAAGAGCTTGGGCACTAAATGACTGTTCAGAGAAGAGAGCATACTTCACCTTGCCTACCATTGCCCAGTATTATTTGTGACATGATTGAAAAATAAACTGTTTTGTTTCAAGCTCTGAGATGATGATGTTGTTTGTCAGTTGATGCCCTACCCCAATGTTTACCACTTGAAATTGTATGTATTTATTACTTCACTATTTGCTCCCATAAGTAGAATATATGCTTCATGAAGCCATGATCTATTTCTGTTCATTACTATATCACTGTCTGGCATGTAATAGGTACCGATTAAGTGTATTCAATTTGTTTGTGGAATAAATAATTGAATAAATGCATGAAGGAGGCTAAACATCAGAATCACTCTAAGGGTTTGTTCCAAATGCATGAGGAAAACTGCAACGAGTTTACTGTGCTCTCTTGAAAGCGTTCTTCCTTTTTGATCATTGTTATCACAAGAGTGTTATTGCTGATAGTGAAGGTACTGGTAACAGCAGCAATAGGAAACATTTACTGAGTACTTGCCAGACACCAGATACTTTCTAAGTCCTTTCATACATTATCTCACTTAACCTTTATAATACATAGAAATGTAGGAAATGTAATTCCATTTTATTTATGAGTAAACTAAGCTGAAGTGGCCCCCAAGTAAATCTGTCTTAGATTACACAGCTAATAAATGGCCAAGCCAGAATTTTAACTGAGACAATCTGGGTATACTGTATTCTTAATTGATGAACTTAGATGATGAAAGTTCATCAAGTAAAATGGGGAAAATATTACACGGGTTATAAATTACAACTATGCAGAAATACAAGGGAGGAGTGGAGATGGTTTCATTTTAATTTTCTTTACCTTTTTAAACTAAACTTAACCAACACATAAAGAATCTGCCTGCCAATGCAGGAGGCACAAGAGACGTGGTTTGATCCCTGAGTTGGCAAGACTCCCTGGAATAGGAAATGGCAACCTATTGTAGTATTCTTGCTTGGAAAATTCCATGGACAGAGGATCCTGGTGGGCTACAGTCCATAGGGTCACAGAGAGCCAGACATGACTGAGTACACACATACACACAACCAACACTAGCTTTTTTGCTGTTTAGTGGCAATAGAATAATTTTATTAAAGTGGAAAAATTACTCACACTCTTAGTTTCTTTCAGTGAATTCAGGTTTTTATTTTTTATTATTATTTTTTTAAATTATCTGTCTGGCTCCAAAAAGTTTCATCAAAGACAATTACCCATATTCAAGTCCTGTCTGGATTCACTGCCCTAGCTCTTTCTCTCCTGCTCTACTGCTTAATGCTCACTGTATGCAGGGGCGATCCCAAGATGGCTGAGGAATAGGACAGGGAGACCACTTTTGCCCCAACAAATTCATCAAAAGATCATTTGAATGCTGAGCAACTTCCACAAAACAACTTCTGAACACAGGTGGAGGACACTAGGCACCCAGAAAAGCAGCTCATTCTCTTCAAAAGGAGGTAGGATAAAATATAAAAGACAAAAAGAGAGACAAAAGAGTTAAGGATGGAGACTGGTCCTGGGGAGGGAGTCGTGAAGGAGGAGAAGTTTCCACACAGTAGGAAAACTTCTCACAGGTGGGTCTGTGGGGAGTTTTGGAATCTCAGAAGTTAACATAACCGGGAGAAAAAACAACAACAATAACAACAAAACACAGAATAGGCGCCTAACTGCAGTTGCCAGAGGAGAAGTAGCCCAGATGCTCACATCCACCACCAGCATGCGGGGCTGGACAGGGAGGTGCAGGCTGTATAATCGGGGCTTAAGGTAAGGACCAGGCCTGAATGCACTGAGGACAATCTGAGCAAGCTAACGTGAGAGATCTACCCAAACTGTGGGATCATCAGAGAGAGAGAGAAAAAAAAAAAAAAAGAGAGAGAGAGAACTTTCCTGTGAAAGGCTCTAACGTGCAGCCTGACCCACTCACAGAACAAAGGATTGAGCAAATACCAAGGAGAGCTAGCTGGCTGCATATAGGCCCTTTCCCTACGCCAGAGGCAGAGAGGCAGGTGTGTGACAGCCAGAGCTGGAAGGCAAGGGGCAGTCTCGGCCCCAGAGACCTGCATTCTCCACCAAACTGCGAGCAGGCTCCCAGTTGCTAACCACTTCTTCCTGGGATCACGGATGGTTGACATCCATCAGGAGGGTCACAGCCTGAGATCAGCTCCCCAGAGGAGACACATGGCACACCTGAGATGGTGCTTTAGTGGCGCACCTGGGGAACCGAGTGACTGGGCCCAGGGAGGCGATTAAGACACACAGCCCACCTGAGACAGTGGGCTTGCCAAGCACCTGGTTGCCTGAGCTGCTTGGACCTGGGAAGGAAACAAAATGCACACCCAACCAAGTCTGTGCCCTTGCGGAGTACCTGAGAACCTGAGTGGCTTAGACCTGGGAAATGTACTAAAAGCAGGGCCCACTTTGGACAGTGACCCTGAAGAGCACCCTGGAGCCTGAGCAGTGTAGACCTGGGAAGCACACACTGCCTTGAGCTGGGGCAAACCCAGTGTGGTCCATACACTGCGAGCACACCTCACATATGACAGCAATATTTGTTTGCAGTATCCCTCCCTCCACACAACACAACCGAATAAGTGAGCCTACATAAGTGACCACCTTTCTCCCTCCATGTCAGGGCAGAAATTAGACACTGAAGAGACTTGCAAACAGAGGAAGCCAAAACAAACAAAAGGGAACTGCTCTGGAAATGACAGGTGCAACAGATTAAAACCCTGTAGTTAACATTGACTAAGCATTGGAAGGGGCCTATAGAACTTGAGAAGAAGCACAAGCTGGAATAAGAAACTATCTGAAACTGAACTGACACCACACTGCCCTCAACAGCTCCAGAAAAATTCCTAGATATATTTTTTCTATTATCACTTTTTTAAAAAATTTAAGTTCCTTATTATCCCTTTAATTTTCATTTTATAGTCTACTCCTGCTGCTACTGCTAAGTCACTTCAGTCGTGTGCAACTCTGTGCGACCCCATGGACTGCAGCCAACCAGGCTTCTCCATCCCTGGGATTCTCCAGGCAAGAACACTGGAGTGGGTTGCCATTTCCTTCTCCAATGCATGAAAGTGGAAAGTGAAAGTGAAGTCGCTCAGTCGTGTCTGACTCTTAGCGACCCCATGGACTGCAGCCCACCAGGCTCCTCCATCCATGGGACTTTCTGGGCAACAGTACTGGAGTGGGGTGCCATTGCCTTCTCCCTTATAGCCTACTATTACCTTCCAAAAATTATAAGACCCTATATTTAAAAGCAAATTTCATATATATACATATATATATTATAATTTGTGTGATTGATTTTGTTTTGTGTTTTTAATATTTTGAGAGTCTAACCTTTACTCTAGATTTTTAATTTTTGCTTTTTAATATTTGTTATCAATTTTGTTCCTTTAAGAATCTAATCTTCAGTATCCATTTTCACTCAGGGGTGTGATTACTGGCTTGATTGCTCTCTCCTCTTTTGACTCCCCCTCTTCTCCTCCTGATCATGTCTATCTCCCTCTTCCCTTTTCTCCATGTAACTCTGTGAAACTCTCTAGGTGTCCCTCCCCGTAGCAAAGTTGTATCACCATTAACCTAGATGTTTTATCATTTGTGCTATATGAATGGAGAAGTCTTGAGGCTACTGTAAGAATAAGACTGAAAGCCAGAGGCTGGAGGCTTAACTACAAAACTTGAGAACATCAGAGATCTTCTGATTCCAGGGAACATTAATAGACAAGAGCTCACCCAAAAGCCTCCACTGCTACACTGAAACCAAGCTCCACCCAAGAGCCAACAAGTTCCAGAGCAAGACATACCATGATAATTCTCCAGCAAAGCTAGAAAACAGGCCTGAGCATTAAAAGACAGGCTTCCTAAAGCCATGCCAAACCCATAGACACCCCAGGACTCACTACTGGACACTTCATTGCACTTCAGAGAGAAGAGATCCATCTCCACCCATCAGAACACAGACACAAGCTCCCCTAACCAGGAAACCTTGACAAACCACTAGTCCAACCCCACCCACAGGGAGCAGACTCCAAAATAAAGAGGAACCATAAACTTCCAGGCTAGAGAAAGGGCACCCCAAACACAGCAATCTGAACAAAATGAAAAGGCAGAGAATATTCCACAGGTAAAAGAAGATGATAAAACCAAAGAAAAGAGAAGGAGATAGGGAGTATATCTGAAAAATAATTCAGAATAATGATAGGAAAGATGATCCAAAATCTCGAAAACAAGAATAGAGTTACAGATAAATAGTCTGGAGACAAGGATTGAGAAGATGCAAGAAATGTTTAATAAGAACCTAGAAGAAATAAAGATGAGTTGATCAATAATTAATAATGCAATAACTGAGATCAAAAAGCACTCTGGAGGGAACCATCAGTAGAATAACTGAGGCAGAAGATAGGATAAGTGATATGGAAGATAGAATGGTGGAAATAATTGAAACATAGAGGAAAAAAGAATTAAAAGAAATGAGGACAACCTCAGAGACCTCTGGGACAATGTGAAACACCCCAACATTTGAATCATAGGAGTCTAAAAAGAAGAAGACAAAAAGAAAGGTCATGAGAAAATATTTAAGGAGATAATATTTGAAAACGTCCCTAAAATGGGGAAGGAAATAGCCACCCAAGTCCAAGAAACTCATAGAGTCCCAAACAGGATAAATCCAAGGTGAAACATCCCAACATACATATTAATCAAACTAATGAAGATCAAACACAAAGAGAGAATATTAAAAGCAGGAAGGGAAAAGCAACAAATAACACAAAAGGGGATACCCTTAAGGAGAACAGTGGCTCTTTCAATAGAAACTCCTCAGGCGGGAAGGGAATGGCAGGATATACTTAAAGTGATGATAGAGGAAAAACCTACAACCCAGATTACTATACCCAGCAAGGATCTCATTCAAATATGAAGGAGAAATCAAAAGCTTTACAGACAAGCAAAAGGTGGGAGAATTCAGCACCACCAAACCAGTTCTTCAACACATGTTAAAGGATCTTCTCTAGACAGGAAACACAGAAAAGGTATATAAACTTGAATTCAAAACAACAAAGTAAATGGCAACAGGATCATACTTATCAATAATTACCTTAAATGTAAATGGATTGAATGACCCATCCAAAAGACAGACTGGATGAATGGATACAAAAACAAGACCCCTATATATGCTGTCTACAAGACACCCACCTCAAACCAAGGGACATATACAGGCTGAAAGTAAAGGGCTAGAAAAAGACATTTCATGCAAATGGAGAATAAAAGAAAGCAAGAGTTGTAATACTCATATCAGATAAAATAGACTCTGAAATAAAGGCCATGAAAAGAGACAAAGAAGGAAATGATGTAATGATCAAAGGGTCAATCCAAGAAGGAGATATAACAGTTATAAATATATATGCACCCAACATAGGAGCTTCACAATATGTAAGGCAAATGCTAACAAATAGGAAAGGGGAAATTAATAGTATGGATAGATCAGCTAAACAGAAAATTAGCAAGGAAATACAAACTTTAAATGATACAATGGACCAATTAGACCTAATTGATATCTATAGAACATTTCACCCCAAAACATTGAATTTCACCTTTTTCTCAAGTACATAGGGAACATTCTCCAGGACAGGTCACATCCTGGGCCATAAATCCAGCCTTGGTATATTAAAAAAATTGAAATAATTTCAAGTATCTTTCCTGATCACAATGTGGTAAAATTAAATGTCAACTACAGGGGAAAGGAAAAAAAAAAAAACTATTAAAAATACAAACATATGGACGCTAAACAACATGCTACTGAATAAGCAACAAATCATGGAAGGAATCAAAAAGAAAATAAAATATGCATAGAAGCAAATGAAAATGAAAACACAACAACCCAAAACCTATGGGATTCAGTAAAAGCAGAACTAAAGGGAAGGTTCACAGCAATACAGGCTTACTTCAAGAAAATCAAATAAAGAACCTAATTTTACACATCAAGTAACTAGAAAAAGAAGAAATGAAGAACCCCAGGGTTAGTAGAAGAAAAGAAATTATAAGAATTAGAGCAAAAATGAATGAAAAAAAAAAAAAAAGGAGACCATAGCAAAAATCGGCACAATTAAAGCTGGTTCTTTGAGAAGATAAATAAAATAGGCAACAATTAGCCAGACTCATCAAGAAAAAAAGAGAGAAGAATCAAATCAACAAAATTAGAAATCAAAATGGAGAAATCACAACAGACAACACAGAAATACAAAACATCATAAGAGACTACTATCAGCAACTATATGCCAATATAAAGGAGAACTTGGAAGAAATGGACAAATTCGTAGAAAAGTATAACCTTCCAAAACTGAACCAGGAAGAAATAGAAAATCTTAACAGACATATCACAAGCACAGAAATAAAAACTGTAATCAAAAATTTCCAACAAACAAAAGCCAAAGACCAGATGACTTCACAGCTGAATTCTACCAAAAATTTAGAGAAGAGCTAACACCAATCCTACTCAAGTTCTTCCAGAAAATTGCAGATGAAGGTAAACTCTGAAACTCATTGTATGAGACCACCATCACCCTAATACCAAAACCAGACAAAGATGTCACACAAAAAAGAAATCTACAGGCCAGTATCACTTACGAACATAGATATAAAAATTGTCAACAAAATTCTAGCAAACAGAACCCAACAACATATTAAAAAGATCATATATCATTTCCAAATGGGCTTTATCCTAGGGATATAAGGATACTTCAATATTTGCAAATCAACCAATGTGATACATCACGTTAAAAAATTAAAAGATAAAAACCATATGATTATCTCAATAGATGCAGAGAAAGCCTTTGACAAAATTCAACACCCATTTATGATGAAAACTCTCCAGAGTGCAGGCATAGAAGGAACATACTTCAATATAATAAAAGCTATATATGTTAAACCTACAGCAAACATTATCTCAATGTCAAAATTAGAAGCATTCCCCTAAAGTCAGGAACAAGACAAGGGTGCCCACTCTCACCATTATTATTTAACACGGTTTTGGAAGTTTTAGCCATGGCAATCAGAGAAGAAGAAGAAATAACAGGAATCCAGATTGAAAAAGAAGTAAAACTATCACTGTTTTCAGATAACATGATTCTCTACATAGAAAACCCTAAAGACATCACCAGAAAATTACTAGAGCTAATCAATGAATATAGCAAAGTTACAGGATATAAAATTAATACACAGAAATCCCTTGCATTCCTAAACACTAACAATGAGAAAACAGAAAGAGAAATTAAGGAAACAATCCCATTCACCAATGCGATGAAACAATAAAATACTTAGGACTAAATCTACCTAAAGAAACAAAAGACTTATATATAGAAAACTATAAAACAGTGATGAAAGAAATAAAAGATGACTCAAATAGATGGAGAAATATACCATGCTCATGGATCGGAAGACTAGGTATAGTGAAAATGAGTATACCACCCAAAACAATCTATAAATTCAATGCAATGCCTATCAAGCTACCAACTGTATTTTTCACAGAACTAGAACAAATAATTTCATAGTTTGTATGGAAATTCAAAAAACCTCGAGTAGCCAAAGCAATCTTGAGAAAGAAGAATGGAACTGAAGAAATCAACCTGCCTGACTTCAGACTATACTACAAAGCTAGTTATCAAGATGTATTATACTGGCACAAAGACAGAAATATAGAAAAACAGAACAAAATAGAAAGCCCAGAGATAAATCCACACACCTATGGACACCTTATCTTTGACAAAGGAGGCAAGAATATACAATAGAGAAAAGACAATCTCTTTAACAAGTAGTGCTGGGAAAACTGGTTAACCACCTGTAAAAGAATGAAACTAGAACACTTTCTAACACCACACACAAAAATAAACGCAAAATGGATTAAAGATCTAAATGTAAGACCATAAATTATAAACTTCTAGAGGAAAACATAGGCAAAACTCTCTGACAGAATTCACAGCAAGATCCTCCATGACCCACCTCCCAGAGTAATGGAAATAAAAGCAAAAATAAACAAATGGGACCAAATTAAACTTAAAACCTTTTGCACAATGAAAGAAACTATAAGCAAGGGGAAAAGATAGCCTTCAGAATGGGAGAAAACAATATCAAACGAAGCAACTGACAAAGAATTAAACTCAAAACTATACAAGCAACTCATGCAGCTCAATTTTAGAAAAATAAATGACCCAATCAAAAAGTGGGCCAAAGAACTAAATAGACATTTCTCCAAGGAAGACATACAGATGGCTAACAAGCACATGAAAAGATGCTCAACTTCACTCATTATCAGAGAAATGCAAATCAAAACCACAATGAGGTATCATCTCAAACGGGTCTGAATGGCTGCTATCAAAGTCTACAAACAATAAATGCTGGAGAGGGTGTGGAGAAAAGGGAACCCTCTTACACTTTGGTGGGAATGCAAACTAGTACAGCCACTGGGGAGAACGGTGTGGAGATTCCTTAAAAACCTGGAAACAGAACTGTCATACAACCCAGCAATCCCACTGCTGGGCATACACACCTGAGGAACCCAGAATTGAAATAGACACATGTACCCCAATGCTCATCACAGCACTGTTTACAATAGCCAGGACATGGAAGAAACCTAGTTGTCCATTGGCAGACAAATGGATAAGAAAGCTGTGGTACATACACACAATGGAATATTACTCAGCTATTAAAAAGAACACATTTGCATCAATTCTAATGAGGTGGATGAAACTGGAGCCTATTATACAGAGTGAAGTAAGTCAGAAAGAAAAACACCAGTACAGTATATTAGCACGTCTATATGGAATTTTGAAAGATGGTAACAATGACCCTATATGCAAAACAGCAAAAGAGACACAGATATAAAGAATAGACTTTTGGACTCAGTGGGAGAAGGCAAGGGTGGGATGATTTGACAGAATAGCATTGAAACATGTATATTACCATATGTGAAATAGATGACCAGTCCAAGTTCAATGCATGAAACAGGGCACTCAAAGCCGGTGCACTGGGATGACCCAGAGGGATGGGATGGGAAGGGAGGTCGGAGAGGGTTTGGGATGGGGGACACATGTACACCCAATGCTGATTCATGTCAGTGTATGGCAAAAACAACCACAATATTGTAATTAGCCTCCAATTATAATAAATAAATTAATTTAAAAATATTCATTGTATGTATCTTCTGAATTCCTCAGGGTCTTATTTCCTATCTGGTCAAGAGTCTGTATGTATCACTTAGTGGTCTCCTTATCCTGACTATGAAACTCTTCAAATCTACAGACACTCTCCATGTAACACTGACACCGTTTTGGTAAACAATGGGGAATTTTTGAGCACTCTTATGTAACGATGGGTCTGTAATAAATTCAGACAGACGACCATGCCATATCATATGTAGTCTAGTGTTATTGAATCACACAAGTTGTGAGGGGATTCTGGAACCTTGCTGATTTTCTCAATCCTATATGGGAAACAATGCTCAGAATTCCTCTGTACAGACTCCAAAATTTAATTGAGGATTTCATCCTATCTTTGGGTTTTTTACTTCATTGTGAGTCACAAAATCATTTCCAGAACTTCTTCTAGGGGACTTTCATCAGCATCTAAGTATATCTGATTTTTGCCCTTTGCTTTCATCTTCTAGAATCTGATTTCATCTGTGGAAGGGAAAGATTGCCTTTTGTTTAGACCTTTTAAATGTCAAAATTCAATATTACCTATTATTTTTCTCTGCAAAATATAATGTAACAATCAAGACCAGTGAGCATAGACACCCTCTCCTCTCATCTTCCTAAATGAGATAGGGTTTCTGTTATCAGAATATTTCTGAGACAAAAGGAAATGTTAATATTTTAAGAGTATAAGACCACAGACCAAAGAATCTATGGTATTCATCCAACTGCTATGAAAATCTTATCTGTTAGGAGACAATAGGAGTTATCTATGTCTGAATTCTATTCAGAATTTTAAGAATAAACAGTAGCTCTAAATAACTTCTATAATTGTTTATATATATATATATATATCTATATATATATATATATATCTATATGCTGCTGCTAAGTCGCTTCAGTCGTGTCCGACTCTGTGCGACCCCAGAGACGGCAGCCCATCAGGCTCCCCCGTCCCTGGGATTCTCCAGGCAATAACACAGGAGTGGATTGCCATGTCCTTCTCCAATGCATGAAAGGGAAAAGTGAAAGTGAAGTCACTCAGTCCTGTCCAACTCTTCGCAACCCCACGGACTGCAGCCTACCAGGCTCCTCCATCCATGGGATTTTCCAGGCAAGAGTACTTGAGTGGGGTGCCATTGCCTTCTCTGTTATATATATATGTATATATGTAAATGTAAATAACAAAGATATTGTGAATATGAAATAGAAATAAAGGGGAATAAACAATCACAAAGCCAGCTATCAGCCCACAACTAAGCACTTTTATATAGGGCATCATCTATCCCTTAAAACCATCCTTCACAGTGGGTTCTCTTGTCCTCATATTACATGTAAGAATGGAAAAAAAGGGGGGGGGGATTTAGGATTTTAACCAGGTCTTCCTAAAAGTAAACCCTGAGCTTATGCTGTCTTCGAACACTCAATTAAAAATTGATCAACAATGACAACTGTTGTTCAATGTAATTCCTTAAAACTATAAAGAACCATTGCATGTTGAGTCTAAGGAGATTGAAAAAAAGACAATAATTTTATTTTGAAATAATATATTGAAATTGCTCATGAATTTAAAAAGAAGTAGAGTACTGTAAAGAAATTATGAACATTGGTTCAACTGATCCAAATTCTTACACTACAATTTACCACTTGTGTGATCTTGGTAAATAATCCACACTCTAAAATGTATCCTGCTTTTCAACATATGGGAATAATAATTATTATATATGAGATACTGAGTTTAAGTTTTTAAGAAGGTGTCTGGCTCATAGGAAGCACTCTTTCAATGTTAATTACTGATATTATTAACTCAAAATGTAATTAATCTTGCTATAGCAGCACTTTAACTTCTTACTTTGTCCAGTGATACTTCCAACCATCTGGCACCTCTAACAGGTGGATACTTCATCTCTGCTGCTGCTGCTAAGTCGCTTCAGTCGTGTCCGACTCTGTGCGACCCCATAGATGGCAGCCCACCAGACTCCCCGTCCCTGGGATTCTCCAGACAAGAACACTGGAGTGGGTTGCCATTTCCTTCTCCAGTGCATGAAAGTGAAAAGTGAAAGTGAAGTCGTTCAGTCGTGTCTGACTCCTAGCAACCCCATGGACTGTAGCCTACCAGGCTCCTCCATCCATGGGATTTTCCAGGCAAGAGTACTGGAGTGGGGTGACACTGCCTTCTCCTACTTCATCTCTAGGTGGTGATAACCATGGCAAGTAACATGGTTAGTCTGAACAAGGGCATTATCTCATTTCATGTATTTTTTCAGAGCTCTCTTCTTATCCTGTGTCAGCCTCAGTTGACTATATGTTCAACTCTGTGACTTTTTATTGCCAATATTTTACCAGTATTTTGTTTACACTGCTATTTTTTCACTTCAGAATATTCCCTAGATACATGTTTACTATAAAAAGCATAATGTAATCTGTATCAGTTCAGTAGGCCTCTTCTCTCTTTCTCGGACACTTGCTTGGCACTGCTCTAATTTCTGCAACCTATGAAATATTCACATAAAAAGTAAAGTTTAAAAAAATATTTTTAAAAAAACCAATAGTTTTCAAATAACAAAGATCACAAAAACATGATGATTTATTAGTTATTTTCATCTACAGTGAGGAGGGAATGCTAATAAAGAGATTTTTAAAACTTGCATTCCATTGTAGTTCTAAAATTCAAACACGGTGCTTTATGTAGCCCCATAAGTAGACATAACAGTTTAGGGGAACAAATGTTCTCATAACACTTTACTGTTCATAAGTACTCTGTTTGCATTGTCCAATTTTACCTTCAACATAACCTTTTGGTATAGATCGGAAACACATTAATATTTTAAACTGAGGGATAATGAAATTGACGTTCAGGCAGTTTAAGTGTCATGCTTAAAACCATTTACCTACTAAAAGATAACGCTTAGGTGACCTAAATCCACTAAATCCAGTATCCTTGTTCTTTTTACTAGAGCATCCTGCCAATTAAGTCTTACACATTCAGCTAAAATTAGGTGAGCTTTCAAAGTCACAAAAAGAGAAGGCAATTAAATATAATTTTGAATAGTCCACCTAAGGAAAAGACATTTTCTTACTTTGTTAAAAACAAGACAAGCTGATTGAGACAAAGAAGAATATGCATAAGGATAGAAAGCTGACTGTGTTGATAGTACCAAGTAATCATATTAGATACATATTTTTTTTCTTGAACAAAGACTTTCACCAGAGCTTCATACAAAAAAAGCCATGCATCTAGGAAACAAACATATGGTTACCAAAGGGGAATCTGGGGAGGGATAAATTAGAAGGTTGGGATTAACATATAGACACTACTGTACATAATACCCTGGTGGCTAAGTGGTAAAGAATCCACCTGCCAATGCAGGGGATACAAGTCTGAGACTTTGATCCTTGGGTTGAGAAGATCTCTGGGAGAAAAAATGGCAACCCACACCAGTAATCTTGCCTTGGAAATCTTATGGACAGAGGAGCTGGTGGGTTACAGTCTATGGGGTTGCAAAGAGTCAGTCACAACTTAGTAACTGAGCATAACGACGATGTTACATAACCAACAAGGATGTACTGTATAGCACAGGGAATTATACTCAATACTTCACAATAATCTATAAGGGAAATGAACCTGAAAAAGAATATATACATATACATATATTTAATGATACTTAAAATTGAAATGGAATTTTTTTATTATATATTCAAACATTTAAAAGGACATCTCTAGAAACAGGATTACTTAAATAGATGATGGATGTATCCATTAAAAGAAAGGTACAATTTTGCCTGCTTTAAAAAAAAAATAATAATAAAGAATGCAAATGGAAGAGCTATAAGCAGACTCTTGAGCATCCCTTGGACAGCAAGGAGATCAAACCAGTCAATCCTAAAGGAAATTGGTCCTGAATATTTATTGGAAGTATGGATGCTGAAGCTGAAACTCCAAACCTTTGGCCACCTGATGTGAAGAACTGTCTCACTATAAAAGACACAGATGCTGGAAAATATTGAAGTCAGGAGGGGAAGGATGGCGTCACTGACTCAATGGACTTGAGTTTGACCAGGCTCATGTTATCTGCAAACAGTGAGAGTTTTACTTCTTTTTCAATCTGGATTCCTTTTATTTCTTATCTCCTTTAGGATGGACTGGTTGGATCTCCTTGCAGTCCAAGGGACTCTCAAGAGTCTTCTCCAACACCACAGTTCAAAAGCATCAATTCTTTGGCACTCAGCTTTTTTCAGAGTCCAACTCTCACATCCATACATGACCACTGGAAAAACCATAGCCTTGACTAGATGGACCTTTGTTGGCAAAGTAATGTCTCTGCTTTTCAATATGCTATCTAGGTTGGTCATAACTTTCCTTGCAAGGAGTAAGCGTCTTTTACTTTCATGGCTGCAATCACCGACTGCAGTGATCTTGGAGCCCAGAAAAATAAAAATAAAGTCAGCCACTGTTTCCACTGTTTCCCTGTCTATTTGCATGATCTTAGTTTTCTGAATGTTGAGCTTTAAGCCAACTTTTTCACTCTCCTCTTTCACTTTCATCAAGAGGCTCTCTAGTTCTTCTTCACTTTCTGCCATAAGGGTGGCAGGAGATCAATCCTGGGTGTTCAATGGAAGGAATGATGTTGAAGCTGAAACTCTGGTACTTTGGCCACCTGATGTGAAGAACTGACTCATTTGAAAAGACCCTGATGTTGGGAAAGATTGAGGGCAGGAGGAGAAGGGGATGACAGAGGATGAGATGGTTGGATGGCATCACCGACTCAATGGACATGGGTTTGGGTTTGGGTGGACTCCGGCACTTGGTGATGGACAGAGAGACCTGGTATGCTGCAGTTTATGGGGTCGCAAAGAGTCAGACATGACGGAGCAACTGAACTGAACTGAACTGGTTACCATTAGAATTATCTGTAATTTGGTTGTGTTTTAATTTATGGAAGATCAACGTTCATAGAGATAATGAAGCTAAACCCAATGAAATGTATTTGTTAGAGCTTAAGAAGAAGTTTAGTTAGTGATATTGTACCTTAGATGGTATCCATAGTATAAAGTACATATAATGTAAATATGCAAATAAATTTTGCAAGCTACTTCAGAGACCATTCAGCTCTGAGTGTAGAGAAATGTTTTTACATTTATGTTTTAACTTTCTTAATGAGAATTCATAAACAAAATGGAAAATAAAATTTATAAACACAATTTATATTACAAGAAAGATCTATAGTAAAATAATAATTTCTCTGAATATTAATTTGTTATTCTATCTTTATGTTGGTTTTAGATGAAATTAAGACATTCTATTTAAAACATGTATAATCTCTTAGCAAATAGAAAATGTTTCTTTACAAATATATGCTGATATGTTTTTGCTAGCTAGGAACTCTTTATCTCTAGTTAATCTTTCTGAACTTTACATAACATTCCAATTATGGTTTGTTTATATATATATATAGAGAGAGAGAGAGAGAGAAAAGTTTGTCTTCAATATAAAATTATATTTTTTATGTTTATATTTACTAATACTGTGATTTATTTTATTTGGTAAATGTATTTGATGAATCCAGACTAATTATATTAAATTCTTTTTATCAGCCTTAACTAACTAGACTTTCATGTCTTGATCTATAGATGATTTATTAATTGCACTTGTGATTGCAGATTAATACATTTTTTATATTTCCTGGCATTTTAATTGATAACACAGTGGTTTATAGTTCAGGTTAGTAGTAGTATTCATTTTAAAATTTTAAGCTTTCACATACCTTGATGTATCATCCTTATTTTTAGTCTCCACTTCTTAAATAATTTCTACAACTTAAAAATTGTTCAAAGTTTTTTCTGTATTATTTATATTCTGATGTACTGTGCAACATGTACATGGACCTGATCAATTCAGAGAAAATCCACCAGGGTCAAAGATCATATGCATAAAAACCCACCTCAATTCTCATGAGCTACCTAGACTCATGTTTTTCCAATTTTCACCAGTATATCCTGAGAGAAAGTATGTTTGAGGAGTAAATGTGTTTTATAAGTTAATGCTCAGTAAAGGATTCTATTTAGAATTTTGATAATAAGAAAAGTATACCAGCGGCTATTTGATTGTTCCAAAGATTTTCTCCTTACATATGTTTGTCTTGTTTTTAGATGAATCAGTAATGCATTTAGTATTTTAAGCAAGCACTCATATATTAATGATTTCATAGTCCATAGTTACTCATTATGAGAAAAGCTAAATATAGTTTAATAGAGGAAATCAACCATTAATAGTATATTGCTTAAGATATACCAACTTTATCTGTTTACTTTTGATTAAAAATGATCTGAAAGTAACTACATGAGGTATAATTGTGGATGAATACTTAGTAAGTGTTTTGAATTATCAGAAGTTCATGTAAATCTCTTTCTTAGGTCACATTTAATTATTCTTTGGTGATAGGTCTTTATGAAATTCTCTTCTAAATAAGTGGAATCAAATTTTGTACAGGGCTGTACCTGGCCACAGAAGATAAATCCAACATTTCAGTGACAATACCCATTTTGTTTGAAAATAAAGAAATCAATTCCCATGGTTATGAAAATAGTTGAAAGAATTAAAGTTGGTCTGTCTTGGTAATGCTAAGAAGCACATCCTGATATCCATCATATTCAGACACAGCTTTTGCTTTATGAGGCAACTAATATGAGAATTTTATAGTTCTTACTCTGAGGAGAATAGATAGCATTAGGCAAAGGAGGCTGCTCTCACAAAATAATTGCAGAGTTTGTTGGGAAAAAAAAGAAAAAAAATGAAATATTAACAATTATTTTTCCTTAAAACATTAGAACTCTTTTTTTATTTATACTTCCAATAAAAGAACCATAGATCAAAATGAAGAGGAGTTTATAAAATGATTCCTAGTTTAAATTAAAATGCTATTTTCCTTTGTTGTTTTAACAGTGCTTAGGTTGTAGGAACAAAAGAACAAAACTTTACTGTTCAGCTCAGTCACTCAGTCGTGTCTGACTCTTTGCAACCCCATGGACTGCAGCACGCCAGGCTTCCCTGTCCATTGCTAACACCCAGAGTTTTTTGAGGGAAAAAAACTGTAAAATGAAGCATTTTATATTACAGAGAGGTGTTTTCATCCATTAACTGGTTAAATTTTATGTAAAATTAAGGTAGCTCACTTTCATTGCTGAGGTATGAAATATCAGCATAAGTTTGTTTTTTACCAATGTGAATTTACAAACTTTCTCTTTTAGCACACTGTCACATTTTGCTACAAGAAAATTGCCTTTAAATATAAAACACTAATATAAATATTGAAAGCAAGGAAATGTATAAAAAAATTTTCTGGAGAATTTGCATATAGATAGCTAAGCTGGATAACAGAAATCTAAGCAACCATTTTCTTCCTAAAAAGCAATTTGTTATCCTGAATTAATCTGGATAATTGTCTTAATTTCCCTCCAATTTTGTAGAAATATTTCAGAATTTTTGGGAACCATTTTGCACCTAAGGAAAAAAAGACTGCCTTTTAAAATTCAGTGCAGCTGTTTAACTCAGACTGTATCTAAATATTTTAACTTTCCAAATGTGTTTGGGCAGAAGAAAATTATTTTTACTAAAATATACTTTTCAGTCAACAGAGTCAATAAGAATGTGACAGCCCTAAAATATTGGTACATCATATTTTTGGACAGTAAGTGGATATGATCATTAAAACACAGTATTTTGTGGATAGAAGCCTGTCTTATGGCTCTCATTCTCATTATT
The DNA here is from genome assembly GCF_029378745.1 of Bos indicus. Classification (NCBI taxonomy): domain Eukaryota; kingdom Metazoa; phylum Chordata; class Mammalia; order Artiodactyla; family Bovidae; genus Bos; species Bos indicus. The sequence goes on along the minus strand of NC_091760.1, from coordinate 31,082,871 downwards.
TTCTTTAAAATGGAAACCAGACACCAGATACTGTGCCAGGGGCTCTAGCATGAGGGAGTATATGTGCTTGGGAGAAGGGAAACAGAGAGTAATTACTTAGAAATATAAAAGTTTTCTCAGCAAAAAATCAAATTATAATGTTTACAGAGTATGTACTTAGAAAATAGAAGGTAGGAAGGTGGAGTACTTTCTTAAGCCTTATTTTAGCCTTATTTTAAAATAATAGATGAGCAGCTTTATAAGAATGCAAGGTTATTTGATCACCAAATGATTCATTTGGATAATTTGATGGTGGCAACACAGGATTGGAAAAGATCAGTTTTCATTCCAATCCCAAAGAAGGGCAATGGCAAAGAATGTTCAAAATACTGCACAATTGCACTCATTTCACATGCTAGCAAGGTAATACTCAAAATGCTTCAAACTAGGCTTCAACAGTATGTGAACTGAGAACTTCCAGATGTACAAGATTGATTTAGAAAAGGCAAAGGAACCAGAGATCAAATTGCCAACATCAGTTGAATCATAGAAAAGGCAAGGGAATTCCAGAAAACATGTACTATTTCTTCATTGACTACGCTAAAGCCTTGGATTGTGTGGGTCAAAACAAACTGTGGAACATTCTTAAGGAGATGGGAATACCAGCCACCTTACCTGTCTCCTGAGAAACCTATATGCAGGTCAAAAAGCAACAGTTAGAACTGGACATGGAAAAAAAAAAAAAGAACTGGACATGGAACAATGGATTGGTTCCAAATTGGGAAAGGGGTGTGTCATGCTGTATATTGTCACCTTGCTTATTTAACTTAACTTAACTTATATGCAGTGTATATCAAATGAAATGCCAGACTGGATGAAGCACAAGCTGTAATCAAGATTGCCAGGACAAATATCAATAACCTCAGATATGCAGATGACACCACCTGCATGGTGGCAGAATGTGAAGAGGACCTAAAAAACTTCTTGATGAAGGTCAAAGAGGAGAATGAAAGCTGGCTTAAAACTCAACATTCAAAAAGCTAAGATCATGGCATTTGATCTTGTCATGCCATGGCAAATAGATGGGGAAACAATGGAAACAGTGACAGACTTTATTTTCTTGGGCTCCAAAAATCACTGTGGACAGTGATGGCAGTTATAAAATTAAAAGACATTTGCTTCTTGGAAAAAGAGCTATGACAAACCTAGACAGCAAATTAAAAGGCAGAGGTGTCACTTTGTTTACAAAAGTCCATATAGTCAAAGCTATGATTTTTCCAGTAGTCATGTACAGATGTGAGAGTTGGACCATAAAGAAGGCTGAGCACCAAAGAATTTCTGCCTTCAAACTGTGGTGCTGAAGAAAATTCTTGAGAGTCCCTTGGATAGCAAGTAGATCAAATCAATCAATCCTAAAGTAAATCAACCCTGAATATTCATTGGAAGGACTGATGCTGAAGCTAAAGCTCCAACACTTGGCTACCTGATGCGAAGAGTTGACTCATTAGAAAAAACTCTGATGCTAGGAAGAATTGAAGGCAGGAGAAGAGGATGACAGAATGAGATGGTTGAATGGCATCACCATTTCAACACAAAGAGTCAGAAACAACTAAGAGACTGAACAACAAAAACAAAGTTACCAAATTAATATGCTATAATAGAATAATTCTATGTTTTCTGCCAGAAAAAAAAAAAAAAACCTTTAGGTATATATAAGTAGTATGAAGTGTTTTACTTCCAAATGAAATATTCCCTTTATATATTGTTGCATTAAATAATCACATTCACGTCAATGAATTTAAAGTAGAACATTTTCACACTTTCCCCTCAACTTAACTTCAAAATGTAAAGAATAAGTAGCTCTTCAACTACAAAAGTTTTTTTTTTTTTGGTCTCAGATAAGTACATTAGAAACAATTTTTTCATATAAACTTCAGATTTAGCTACAGTACTTCTGTAAATAAAGATATCTGTGAATAAGAGACAAAATAAAAGGTATAAGTTGTTTTTTTTTCTTTGTCTCTATGGAGTACAATAGAGGAAAAAATCCTCAGGTAAAGCAAATGGCCACAATCCAACAGGACACATTCAAGATAGTTTAATGAGATAAATGTTAAGAAATTAAATAAAAATTACTAAAAGATGATGTAGGTAAATATTCATCCAGTCCCAAAAGAGGAAGGGAGATTGTGTGTGTGAAATCAAGAAAAATACAATCTGTTTGGGGCTATAAAATATTAAACTATATATAAGAACATCTAAATTGAAAATAGAAGATGAGGGAAAAAGCAAAAATATTTATAAAATGTGTGTAATACATTAAAATTGCTAATATATATCATAAATAGTTATTAATAATATATTATAAACCTCATTTGAAACAAAGAAAAGGATGAAAAGTCCACATTACCAGCAATGAAAAATGTATTTTCTAGATATCTTGTATTAAATTAATATATTTAAAACCAAGAAGAATGATTTAGAATAGAACATTCACGTTGGGAGAAATGGCAAAATAAAATAAGTAAGTGACTAAATAGCATGAGTTTTTCATAAAACAACAACAAAAAAAGGCATTGTAAAGTGCCTTGAAATAAGATCATTATTCAGTCTGTTCTTCCAGAGTTCTGAGAGACCCTCACACTTTCCCTTTGGTTTCTTAACCATTCATTTGCAAACAACATTGTTATTCTACGCCTCAAGAGATAGTAGTAACAGTTACTTAGAACTCGGAAATGCTCATTTTTCTCCACCACCAGCCAGAGATCAATAACAATAACAATAGAGAGATAACCCTCTGAAGGAATTACCTTGTTGCTAAGCATGTTTTATTCACCATGCTAACAAAGTCCAGCAGGTTGTGTTTAGACTGTGCATTTGCTTCTTTATGAAGAAATAGTTCTTCTGTCTTTTCTTTCTCAATAATAGTGGTATATCCAAAGTCTTTTTTTTTGAAGGCAAGGAAGCTCTGAGGGCTAGAAACTAGAAACTCAGAACAGGTATGTTTCAATGCCAGACATACAAGAATGAAAATAAGAAATCTTCAGTGCTGTAGCACAGCCAAGGTGGTGGGGAGGATATCCAGATCTTGGATGATACAGTGCCTGATATAAAGGATTAATGAGAGAGGTAGTGTGCTACAGCTTCAAACATGTAGTGAAAGGAAACACCAGATTCACGTCACTCAACCTCGGGTATAGTGATTAATTTTCCTGGGTTTTTCTAGCCATGTGGAAAGTACACATAGTAACATTTAGCATTGCATAACCATTATGTGCAAAAACTTCCAGACAGCCTGGGTCCAAATGCCAGATCTTACCACTGGAACAACTGTGGGCACCTTACTTAAGCTCTTTGTAGATAAGTTTCCTTCTCCACAATGTGAGATAATAATAAAGGTATTTCACAAGGAGGTGAGAAAAATTAAATGTTTATCCATTTAAAGTGCTGGGAAGAATACCTGGCATCCAATAAGCACTTAATAAATATTAGCTATTTTATGAGTAGTCTTGGTCAGAAAATTTCTTGAAATTGCCTTCAATTCATGATCAATGTTTCTATGAATCTGAGATATTAATAAAATGTCAGGATGCACTTCTGGGAGACTTACAGGGAGTGATCATCAAACAAGGAATTATCAGTGAAGTTTCCTTAGTTTTCTGTCTAGGCATGGTTTTGAAGATGATTAGACAATGCATTGACTTTCTGGCTTTACTCAAACTGACTTTACACTCATAGATGAGAAATGCTGCAATTGAACTTTTGTTAAGCTACTATTTCAGTGCAATGCAGTTTCTTGGGTGGTTTCAGAAATCACAACATCACTCTATCCAAAGTCTCAAGGTCAAATACATTTGAAAGCTGAGGTATAGAAAAGATGTCTTACTTCCTGAAAATATAAAACATATGATATCAACATTGAATTGGTTTCTCAGCTTCCACTATAATATCACAGTGAGATTTTTAAGACATTGTTATTTGGATAACACTTAACTTCATAATGTATATGAATGTTTTATTTCCCACTCAATAGACACAGTCAGTGACTATATAAAATGTAACACTTCTAAGTTATAATTTAAATAGTCTTTATAATACATGTTTCTTTTCTTTATGGATTCCAGGAGATGCTTATTCAGTAGGTTTATGGTGGGACCTAAGCACATACATTTGTTAACAGTTCTGTAGAAGTGTCCCATCTGTACTCCTGGTTGGAAACACTGACCTATGTGATTTGCTTCAAAACCACTGAGATATTATAATTAATTGACTCATGTCTGCCTTAAAAAATACCTTAACTATTTTCAGTTTTATTATACACACATCCAGTTTGTGGGCAATGCCTATCGCGTTTATTTCCCATGACTCCTGTCTATTTTTAAAGGAATCATGGGGAAATCTTTTATTCCCTTTTTTACTCTGCATGTCATTGTTTTGACATCTGCAGCTACAGTTTGAAAGATATAAATGTATGTCAGTGGGCAGAAAAGCTACAAGTAACCATTGTTTGTATTTTATTTACAAGAAAAGCTTTATTTTGGGAAAATTATATTTAAAACATTATCAAGAGAGAATAAGTTGACTATGTCAGAAATACATTGCAAAGACAATATGGAAGAAGTGTACATGAAACCTTCAGAGGCAGTATTAATTTGAGAGTAATTTCAAACTGAGTTGGTAAACCAGTTAGCCAACACAGAGATGCAATCATAAAAATCTCATAAATCTGACACTGTATTAATTTAAATGTACTGTGAAAATTTTGTTTAAATGTTCCAAGAACCAGAAACAACAAGACAACTATTACACATATGAGATGAAAACAATTGACTTGATTGAAAGCTATTATGGAAATATTCTGAAGTGGTTTTGTGAAATTAGAATTAGCTGTGAAATATTTTAGATTAATATTTTGTAAATACAACTTATTTAGTTAATAAATTTTCAAATAACATATGTAAATAATATTTACAAAAAGCTTTATAAAAATAAATTCAGTTTAGTCGCTCAGTCGTGTCTGATTCTTTGAGACCCCATGGACCGCAGCACGCCAGGCCTCCCTGTCCATCACCAACTCCCAGAGTTTACTCAAATTCACATCCATTAATTTGGTGATGCCATCCAACCATCTCATCTTTGTCGTCCCCTTCTCCTCCCGCCTACAATCTTTCCCATCATCAGGGTCTTTTCAAATGAGTCAGCTCTTCACATCAGGTGGCCAAAGTATTGGAGCTTCAGGATAAGTATTTCCAATGAATATTCAGAACTGATTTCCTTTAGGACTGGTTTGATCTTGCAGTCCAAGGGACTCTCAAGAGTCTTCTCCAACACCACAGTTCAAAAGCATCAATTCTTCAGTGCTCATCTTTCTTTATAGTCCAACTCTCACATCCATGCATGACCACTGGAAAAACCATAGCCTTGACTAGATGGACCTTTGTTGGCAAAGTAATGTCTCTGCTTTATTTTTTAATATGCTGTCTAGGTTGGTCATCAGAGAAGGCAATGGCACCCCACTCCAGTACTCTTGCCTGGAAAATCCCATGGGTGGAGGAGCCTGGTAGGCTGCAGTCCATGGGGTCGCTAAGGGTCAGATACGACTGAGCGACTTCACTTTCACACTTCACTTTCATGCATTGGAGAAGGAAATGGCAACCCACTCCAGTGTTCTTGCCTGGAGAATCCCAGGGATGGGGAGCCTGGTGGACTGCCATCTATGGGGTCGCACAGAGTCAGACACGACTGAAGTGAGTTAGCAGCAGCTGCAGCAGCAGGTTGGTCATAACTTTCCTTCCAAGGAGTGAACGTCTTTTAATTTCATGGCTGCAGTCACCATCTGCAGTGTTTTGGAGCCCACAAAAATAGTCAGCCACTGTTTCCACTGTTTCCCCATCTATTTGCCATAAACTGATGGGACCGGATGCCATGATCTTAGTTTTCTGAATGTTAAGCTTTAAGCCAACTTTTTCACTCTCCTCAAGAGATTCTTTAGTTCCTCTTTGCTTTTTGCCATAAGGGTGGTGTCATCTGCATATCTGAGGTTATTGATAATTCTCCTGGTAATCTTAATTCAAGCTTGTGCTTCATCCAGCCCGGTGTTAATAAATCATTAAATATAGTTTAAAATGAGAACTTTTCTGAGATTCTATATGCTTTAATAAAGCAAATTGATCTCTTAAAATTTTAAATAATAGAATATTTTTACTATATGTTGAAACTCATTCTGCTTTTAAAAGATTTTGATAAGAAACTTGGATGAAACTTTAGTTCATTTAAATGTATATAGAAAGACCACACATAATATATGTTTAAAACTGAAAAATATTAAATGGTAGAAATGGAAAAATGATATGGAATTTAATCTTAATATGTGAACAAAATAAGATAAATTTACCTTATTAGAAATAGTTGTTCTATTTAGGATTTTTGTTTCCTTTTCTCACATTACCAAATGGTGATACAATTACATCAAACTTATGAATTTATAATCAATTATTGATAAAAAATGAAATCATTGTAATCCTTGCCCAGGGTTATTGTTTTACTTACAGGATTTTAATGATTTCAGAGCCAATTATAGAAGTAAGTACTAAGAAATCTTTTTCATTTAATCTTTAATTCATTCATATAAGTATTAAGTCATATACAAATATCTTCAAGGAGCTTATATCTTTTCAAGAGAGATGAGATATTATTATTTAATAATTATTCTTGTGTTTGGCATTGTATATAGTATTGGAAATACAATGTTCCTTTTTTAATTTGAAGGTATTAAGATCAAAGGATTTATACAGTTTTACTAAAAATTTAAGACATATTAGATCCGTTGCAATAAAAATGATAAATGACCAAACTGTTTGGGTGGTCCCCAGTAAACATGTATAACATATCCTTGTATTAGCTAAATTATGTAACATTTTACTCTTCTCATAACCTGAATATTTATTGCTGCTCAGCTGTATCATTTCATTTCTGGGAAGTGAGAAATTAAAATGAGTAACATGTAGAGCTTTAAAATGCTCTGAGTTTTCATTATGGTTTCTATTTACCAGTTACATGAAGTTGAAAAAGTGACCTAACCTAAGCCCCAATCAATTCATTTGTACAGCAGGGCAGGAGTAAAAATAGGCATCTAATTGCCATATATCTAGTTTAAAAGTGATACATAAAATTCAAAAACTGCTAAATAACATGTTTTATTCTCTTCCATCATAAACACAGTACATGATTACAGCTTGCAAGGTCAGCTTTCTGTTTAAAATTCTGAGGTCTCTCAAGAGTTCTATGCCATTTGTAGTAGGTTAGGAAAGCTGGTCCTCAGCCTACCTCACTTCTTTTGGACACCTAGTTCTGTCTCAGACCTTGTAGCTTCTTTCAAGATGTGAGAAATACCTCAGCCAGAACCTCCAATCTCCATCCACAGTTGCCTCAAGAAGCTGGCCCTTCATCCTCATGTGCACCCCAAATCTGGCAAGATAGTAAGTACTGGGAGAATGGACACCAGAAAAAGGCTTACACTTACCTTAAAAGTGAACATGGGTAATTTCAGAGAGAGAGTTTCAGAGTCTGGGTTTCCTCAGAGCATAGTCTGGGATGGGAAACATGAGCTACAGGTAGCCATATACCACTAAGGCCTCAGACCCTTTACCCTTTGGAGAGGGGTGTGTCCAGAAGAGGGACAGTAGAGCCTGGCAAAGCACAGGCCCCAGAACATAGGTCCCCTCCCCACAAAATGGTGATGGTTATAGTTAACTCAAGGAATTTCTGAAATAATAAATGAGATAATGGATTCAAAATGCTTGCTATAAGAGAATGAAAGTGAAAGTTGCTCAGTCGTGTCCGACTCTTTGCAACCCCAAGGACTGTAGTCCATGGAATTCTCCAGGCAAGAATACTGGAGTGGGTAGCCTTTCCCTTCTTCAGGGGATCTTCCCAACGCAGGGATTGAACCCTGGTCTCCCACACTGCAGGTAGATGAGCCATAAAGGAAGTCCAAGAATACTGGAGTGGGTAGGTTATCCCTCCCCGAGCAGATCTTCCCTACCCAGGAATCAAACCAGGGTCCCCTGCATTGCAGGCAGATTCTTACCAACTGAAATATCAGGGAATGATACATATTAAATATTTATCAAATAAAAGCGTATTTTCACACCTGATTTATTTAGGTGTATGTTCTTATTTCTGGATAACTGTCTTTAAACATCCATATGTTTATTGCAGTATGATTTATTTTTATCCTCTAGTTATAAGACTTAGGACATAATATAATAAAACTTACATGAAAATGTTTGGATTTTGTAAGAGAACGGGTATCAAAATTCAACATCTGAGAGAATTTTATAAACAAAATAAAGCTCTTTATGCCATTAAAATGTTTTAATTGCCTGTTTAGAAACTATTGTTATTTGTTCAAAATATACAACTATGAGATCAAAATTTCAATACTTTATCAGAGTCTGAGAAAACTGAATACTTATTTTTATTTTATGCTATTCCCAATTGACTAATTTTTTTTTTTTAATTATTGGAGGGTAGAATAGAAGATGGTGGAGGAATAGGATAGGGAGACCAACTTCTCCCACACAAATTCATTGGAAGATCATCTAAACGCTGAGCAAATACCACGAAACAACTTCTGAATGCTGGAGGAGGACACCAGGCACCCAGAAAGGCATCCCATTGTCTTTGAAAGGAGGTAGGACAAAATATAAAAGATAAAAAGAGAGACAAAAGAGTTAGGGACAGAGAGCCATCCTGGGGAGGGAGTCGAAAAACAGAAGTTCCCAAACACCAGGAAACCCTCTCACCGGCGGGTCTGTGGGGAGTTTTGGAATCTCAGAGAGCAACAAAACCAGGAGGAAAAAATAAATAAATAAAGTCCACAGATTACACACCTAACTGCAACTCCCAGCAAAGAAGTAACCCAGATGCTCGCGTCCGCCACCAGCAAGCAGGGGCTGAACAGGAAGTCGTGGGCTGCATTGCTTAGGGTAAGGAACGGGCCTGAATGCCCTGAGGACAATCTGAGGGAGCTAACATGAGACAGCAACCCAAACTGTGGGATAGCCAGAGAGAGAGAGGAAAAAAAAAAAAGAAAGAGAAAGAAATTTCCTGCAAAAAACTCTAACCTAAGGCACTGCCGGCCTGCTCACACAACAAAGGACTGAGCAAATACGAGAGGAGAGCTAGCCTGCTGCAGACCAACCCACTACCCACCCTCCAGAGGCAGGCGAGCAACAGCCAGAGCCTGAAGGCAAGGGGTAAACTTGGCCCCAGAGATCGCATCCTGTACCAAACTGCGAGCAGGCTCCCAGTTGGTAAACAAGTCTTCCTAGGATCCTGGATCGTTGACATCCACCAGGAGGGTCGCAGCCAGAGATCAGCTCCCCAGAGGAGACACACAGCACACCTGAGATGGTGCTCCCACTGCACACCCGAGAAACTGAGTGGCTGGAACCAGGGAGGTGATAAGACGCACTGCACCTGGGGAGAGTGTGCTCGCCAAGCACCTGGTCGCTTGAGCTGCCTGGACCTGGGAAGGGCACAAAACACAGTCTCAACCGAGTCTGTGCCTTTGTGGAGTACCCAAGAACCTGAACCTCAGCAGCATACACCTGGGAAGTGCACGCAACCTAGGCCCCTCCTTAGTTCCCCTGCAGAGCACTCTGGAGCCTGAGAAGTGTAGACTGGGAAAGAGCATACTCCATGAGCGGGGACAAACCCAGTATGGCCCAGACACTGAGAGGACTCCCCAAACCCACCAGTGATATTGGTTTGCAATGCTCCTCCCTCCCTGCAAGCACAATTGAACAAGTGACCCTAAATAAATGATCACCTTCACCTCCTTGTGTCAGGGTGGAAGTTAGATACTGAAGAGACTTGCAAACAGAGGAAGCCAAAATGAAGAAAAGGGAACCGCTTTGGAAGTGACAGGTGCAAGAGATTAAAACCCTGTAGTTAGCACTGGCTACATTGGAAGGGACCTGTAGACCTTGAGAAGAAGTATAAGCTGGAACAAGAAACTGTCTAAAACTGAATTGACCACACACTGCCCTCAACAGCTCCAGAGAAACTCCTAGATATATTTCACTATTATCATTTTTTAATTATTTTATTTTTTTAATTTTTAAGTTCTGTATTACTCCTTTAATTTTCATTTTTTAAAACCTACTATTACCTTATAATGGAAAAGGCAATGGCACCCCACTCCAGTACTCTTGCCTGTAAAATCCTATGGACGGAGGAACCTGGTAGGCTGCCCTCCATGGGGTTGCTAAGAGTCGGACACGACTGAGCGACTTCACTTTCACTCTTCACTTTCATGCGTTGGAGAAGGAAATGGCAACCCACTCCAGTGTTCTTGCCTGGAGAATCCCAGGGACAGGGGAGCCAGGTGGGCTGTCGTCTACGGGGTTGCACAGAGTTGGACACGACTGATGTGACTTAGCAGCAGCAGCAGCAGCATTACCTTATAAAAAACAGACCCTATTTTTAAAGCAAATTTCATATTTTGTAATAACTTTTGCGATTTTGTTTTGTTTTTTAATATTGTATATTTGAAAGTCTAACCTCTACTCTAGAGTTTTAATCTTTGCTTTTTGGTATTTGTTATCAATTCTGTACCTTTAAGAATGCAATCTTCATACCCATTTTTACTTAGGAGTGTGATTACTGGCTTGATTGCTCTCTTCATTTTTGACTCTCCTTTTACTCCCCCAGGTCACCTCTATCTCCTCCCTTGCCACTCTCATCTCTACTTAACTCTGTGAATCTCTTTGGGTGTTCTGGGCTATGGAGAACACTTAGGGAACTGATCACAGGCTAGATTGGTCTCTCTCCTTTTGAATCCCCCTCCTCTCCTCTTGGTATCTCCTTTGTATCTCCTTCTTCCCTCTTCTCTTCTCTATGGAACTCCGTGAAACGTCTCTGAGTGTTTCAGACTGTAGAGAGCAAATAGGGAATTGATTACTGGCTAGATTGCTCTCTCCCTTTTGATTCCCCCTCTTCTCCTCCTGGTCACCTCTATCTCCCACCTCCCTCTTCTCTTCTCCGTGTAACTCTGTGAACCTCTCTGGGTGTCCCCCACTGTATAGAATCTTTTCACCACTAACCTAGATGTTTTATCATCAGTGCTGTATGGATGGAGAAGTCTTAAGGCTACTGTAGGAATAAGATTTAAAGCCAGAGGCAGGAGGCTTAAATAAAAAACTTGAGAACACCAGAAAACTCCTGACTCCAGGGAACATTAATTGACAAGAGCTCATCCAAAAACCTCCACACCTACACTGAAACCAAGCTCCACCCAAGAGCCAACAAGTTTCAGAGCAAGACATACCAAACTAACTTTCCAACAAAGCAGGAACATAACCCTGAGTACAAAAATACAGGTGGCCAAAAGTCACACCAAACCCATAAACAGCTCAAAACTCACTACTGGACACTTTTTTGCACACCAGAGAGAAGCGATTCAGCTGTTCCAACCAGAACACTGACACAAGCTTTCGTAACCAGGAAACCTTTACAAGCCACTCATCCAACCCCACCCCAGGGAAGAATCTCCACAATAAAGAGGAACCACAAACTTCAAGCCTACAGAAAAGCCACCCAAAACACAGCAACCTAAACAAGATGAAAAGGCAGAGAAATATTCAGCAGGTAAAGGAACATGATAAAAGCCCACCAAACCAAACAAAAGAGAAGGAGATAGGGAGTCTAACTGAAAAAGAATTCAGAATAATAATAGGAAAGATGATCCAAAATCTTGAAAACAAAATGGAGTTACAGATAAATAGTCTGGAGACAAGGATTGAGAAGATGCAAAAACAAGGACCTAGAAGAAATAAAAAAAAGTCAATCAATAATAAATAATGCAATAACTGAGGTCAAAAACACTCTGGAGGGAACCATCAGTAGAATAACTGAGGCAGAAGATAGGATAAATGAGGTGGAAGATAGAATGGTGGAAATAAATGAAACAGAGAGGAAAAAATAAAAAAGAATTAAAAGAAATGAGGACAACCTCAGAGACCTCTGGGACAATGTTAAATGCCCCAACATTTGAATCATAGGAATCCCAGAAGAAGAAGACAAAAAGAAAGGCCGTGAGAAAATACTTCAAGAGATAATAGTCGAAAACGTCCCTAAAATGGGAAAGGAAATAGCCACCCGAGTCCAAGAAACCCACAGAGTCCTAAACAAGATAAACCCAAGGCAAAACACCCCAAGACACATTAATCAAATTAACAAAGATCAAACACAAAGAACAAATATTAAAATCAGCAAGGGAAAAACAACAAATAACTCACAAGGGGATCCCCATAAGATAACAGCAGACTTTTCAATAGAAACTCTTTAAGCCAGAAGGGAATGGCAGGACATACTTAAAGTAATGAAAGAGAAGAAGCTACAACCCAGATTACTGTACCCAGCAAGGATCTCATTTAAATATGAAGGAGAAACCAAAAACTTTACAGACAAGCAAAAGCTGGGAGAATTTGGCACCACCAAACCAGCTCTTCAACACATGGTAAAGGATCTTCTCTAGACAGGAAACACAAAAAAGGTTTATAAACTCGAACCCAAAACAATAAAGTAAATGGCAACAGGATCATACTTATCAATAATTACCTTAAATGTAAATAGGTTGAATGTCCTAACCGAAAGACAAACACTGGCTGAATGGATATGAAAACAAGACCCTTATATATGCTGTCTACAAGACACCCACCTCAAAACAAGGGACACATACAGACTGAAAGTGAAGGGCTGGAAAAAGATATTTCATGCAAATGGAGACCAAAAGAAAGTAGGAGTAGCAATACTCTTATCAGAAAAAATAGACATTGAAATAAAGGCTGTGAAAAGAGACAAAGAAGGAAACTACATAATAATAAAAGGATCAATCTAAGAAAAAAATATAACAGTTATAAATATATATGCACCCAACATAGGAGCATTGCAATATGTAAGGCAAATGCTAACAAGTTATGAAAGGGGAATTAACAGAAACAGAATAATAATGGGAGACTTTAATATCCCACTCACACCTATGCATAGATCAAATAAACAGAAAATTAGCAAGGAAACAAAAACTTTAAATTATCCAAAGGACCAGTTAGGCCTAATTGATATCTATAGGACATTTCACCCCAAAACAATGAATTTCACCTTTTTCTCAAGTGCACACGGAACTTTCTCCAAATAGTTCACATCCTGGGCCATAAATCTAGCCTTGGTAAATTCAAAAAAATTGAAATCATCTCAAGCATTGCTTCTGATCACAATGAGGTAAGATTAGATGTCAACTACAGGAAAAAAACTATTAAAAATACAAACATGGAGGCTAAACAACACACTTCTGAATAACCAACAAATCACAGGAGAAATAAAAAAAAGAAATAAAAATATGCATAGAAATGAATGAAAATGAAAACAAAACAACCCCAAACCTATGGGATTCAGTAAAAGCAGTGCTAAGGGGAAGGTTCATAGCAATACAAGCCTACCTCAAGAAACAGGAGAGAAATAAAATAAATAACCTAACTCTACACCTAAAGCAACTAGAAAAAGAAATGAAGAACCCCAGGGTTAGTAGAAGGAAAGAAATTATAAAAATTAGGGCAGAAATAAATGAAAAAGAGACAAAGGAGACCATAGCCAAAATCAACAAAGCTAAAAGCTGGTTCTTTGAGAAGATAATTAAAATAGACAAACCATTAGCCAGACTTATCAAGAAAAACAGGGAGAAGAATCAAATCAACAAAATTAGAAATGAAAATGGAGAAATCACAACAGACAATGCATAAATACAAAGGATCATGAGACTATTATCAGCAAATATATGCCAATAAAATGGACAACTTGGAAGAAATGGACAAATTCTTAGAAAAGTATAACTTCCCAAAACTGAACCAGGAAGAAATAGAAAATCTTAACAGACCCATCACAAGGACAGAAATTGAAACTGTAATCAGAAATCTTCCAGCAAAGAAAAGCCCAGGACCAGATGGCTTCACAGCTGAATTCTAACAAAAATTTAGAGAAGAGCTAACACCTATCCTACTCAAACTCTTCCAGAAAATTGCAGAGGAAGGTAAACCTCCAAACTCATTCTATGAGGCCACCATCACCCTAATATCAAAACCAGACAAAGATGCCACAAAAAATGAAAACTAGAGGCCAATATCACTGATGAACATAGACGCAAAAATCCTTAACAAAATTCTAACAGAATCCAACAACATATTAAAAAGATCATACACCATGACCACGTGGGCTTTATCCCAGGGATGCAAGGATTCTTCAGTATTCACAAATCAATCAATGTGATACACCACATTAACAAACTGAAAGATAAAAACCATATGATTATCTCAATAGATGCAGACAAAGCCTTTGACAAAACTCAACAACCATTTCTGATAAAAACCCTCCAGAAAGCATGCATAGAAGGAACATTCCTCAACATAATAAAACCCATATATGATAAACCTTATCATACAAATATTGCAAACATAATGCAATATCATACATAATGCAAACATTACCCTCAATGGTAAAAAATTGAAAGCGTTTCCTATAAAGTCAGGAACAAGACAAGGATAACCACTCTCACCACTACTATTCAACATAGTTTTGGAAGTTTATGCCCCAGCAATCAGAGAAGAAGAGAAATAAAAGGAATCCAGTTTGGAAAAGTAGAAATAAAACTCTCACTGTTTGTAGATGACATCATCCTCTACATAGAAAACCCTAAAGACTCTACCAAAAAATTACTAGAGCTAATCAATGAATATAGTAAGGATCCCATATATAAAACTAACACACAGAAATCTCTTGCATTCCTATACACTAACAATGAGAAAACAGAAAGAGAAATTAACAAAACAATTCCATTCACCATTGCAACAAAAAGAATAAAATACTTAGGAATAAATCTACCTAAAGAAGCAAAAGATCTATATATAGAAAACTATAAAACACTGATGAAAGAAATCAAAGATGACACAAATAGATGGCAATATATACCATGTTCATGAATTGGAAGAATCAATATAATGAAAATGAGTATACTACCCAAAGCAATCTATAGATTCAATGCAATCCCTATCAAGCTACCAAAGGTATTTCTCAGAGAATTAAAACAAATAACTTCACAATTTGTATAGAAATTAATAAAAACCTCGAATAGCCAAAGCAATCTTGAGAAAGAAGAATGGAACTGGAGGAATCAATCTGCCTGACTTCATGCTATCCTACAAAGCAAGAGTCATCAAGACAGTATGGTACTGGCACAAAGACAGAAACATAGATTAATGGAACAAAATAGAAAGCCAAGAGATAAATCCATGCACCTATGGACACCTTATCTTTGACAAAGGAGGCAAGATATACAATGGAGAAAAGACAATCTCTTTAACAAGTGGTGCTGGGAAAACTGGCCAACCAATTGTAAAAGAATAAAACTAGAACTCTTTCTATCACCATACACAAAAATAAACTCAAAATGGATTAAAGATCTATATGTAAGACCAAAACTCCTAGAGGGAAACATAGGCAAAACACTCTCTGACGTAAACTATAGCAGGATCCTCTATGACCCACCTCCCAAAGTAACAGAAATAAAAGCAAAAATAAACAAATAGGACCTAATTAAACTTAAAAGCTTTTGAACAACGAAGGAAACTATAACAAAGGGGAAAAGACAGCCTTCAGAATGGGAGAAAATAATAGCAAATAAAGCAACTGACAAAGAATTAAACTCAAAACTATACAAGCAACTCCTGCAGCTCAATTCCAGAAAAATAAGTGACCTAATCAAAAAATAGGCCAAAGAACTAAACAGACATTTCTCCAAAGAAGACATACAGATGGCTAACAAACACATAAAAAGAGGCTCAAAACCACTCATTATCAGAGAAATGCAAATCAAAGCCATGATGAGGTACTATTTCACACTTGTCCTAATAGCTGCTATCAAAGTGTACAAACAATAAATGCTGGAGAGGGTGCAGAGAAAAGGGAACCCTCTTTGGTGGATATGCAAACTAGTACAGCCACTGTGGAGAACAGTGTGGAGATTCCTTAAAAACCTGGAAATAGAACTACCATACGACCCAGCAACCCCACTGCTGGGCATACACACTGAGAAAACCAAAATTGAAAGAGACACGTGTACCCCAATGTTCATTGCAGCACCTTTTACAATAGCTAGGACATGGAACGAACCTAGGTGTTCATTGGCAGACAAATGGGTAAGAAAGCTGTGGTACATTTACATGATGGAATATTACTCAGCTTTTAAAAAGAATGCATTTGAATCAGTTCTAATGAGGTGGATGAAATTGGAGCCTATTATACAGAGCGAAGTATAGTCAGAAAGAAAACCACCAATACAGTATATTAACACATATATATGGAATTTAGAAAGATGGTGATGATGATCCTATATGCGAGACAGCAAAAGAGACACAGATGTAAAGAACAAACTTTTGGACTCTGTGGGAGAAGGTGAGGGTGGGATGATTTGAGAAAATAGCATTGAAACATATATATTATCATACGTGAAATACATGTCCAGTCCAGGTTCTATGCATGAGATGGTGCTCAGGGCTGGTGCACTGGGATGACCCTGAGGCAAGGGATGGGGAGGGAGGTGGGAGGGAGGGTAAGGATGGGGAACACATGTACACCCATGGCTGATTCATGTGAATATATGGCAAAAACCACCACAATATGGTAAAGTAATTAATGTCCAATTAAAATAAATAAAAAATAAAACAAACAAAAAATTATTGGAGTGTAGTTGATTTACAATGTATGTTAGAATAAGTATTTTTTAAAAATTTATTTTATTATTGTTAATTCTGTTTTTAAATATTTTGCAAAGGAAAAAACAACAACTTACCAGTTACAAGGGGCTAAGAACAACAGTATTATTTCTCATTTATGTCTGTTGCCTGTCTTGATTCTCTTACAGTTTTGGTATAACTTGTCTGTACTCAAAGATATGAATTATTGGAGCCTTCTTTCTTCAGAGTACTTCTTTTGTTATGACACACAGAGATTTGCAAATTGCATATCAGTTCCTAAATTTCCAAAGGGAAAGCAGACACATGGCTACAGCTAGATTTAAGTGGAAGGGAACATCACTCTACTGTATCACATAACTAGAGCCTTATAAATATGCAAATAATGAGCTTATCAGTCTGGGTATCAGCTGGGTGATGGCTGATTTAGGCTGGCTGACCTGGGAGCTCTGCTGTTTATGTTGGGTTCATTGGTATCTCAGACCTCAGCTCTCACTCAGATATTCACATTCCTTGTCCTGGGTCAAAGGCCTCTTCAGGCAAGTTCTGCTTTTAATAATAGTAGAAGTACACGGAGATAAGCAGATGTATGAAAGTCCCCCTAACACCTAGACTTGGAACTGGTACAATGACATTTCTATATTATTCAAATGTCCACAACAAGTCGTAAGCCCAAATATAAATTCAGAAACTGGAAAATATGTTCTTCCTATTTAGTAGGAGAAAATGACATCACATGGCAAAGGTTGCAAATATATGAAGAGGTAAAAAATGGCAACCATTATTGTAATCTACCACACCCAGCATGTGCCCAATGGAAGGAAGTAGAAATATTTACCAATAACCCTTTACCTACACAAGTGTACTTTTTCCCTATAAAAATAATGAATATTAAAATAGATTCATATAAATATTCATGTAAAACATATTTCCAAAAAATAATAAATGCATTCTTAATGACTCCTTACAAATTGATGAATCATGTAATTTCCACACCATTAATATAAATATGTAGAAAGGGGGGGATTTTATCTCATTTAGTATTTTTTGATTGAAAATGGCAGAAAACCTGACTCTCATAAGCTTCTGATCTGTGAAAAATCAGTTTCTTTTGCAATCCATAACATCTTCTAAAATGGATACTATAAAGAATATCCCTTGTGGGATTCTTCTTTCAGGGTCTACTGCTCTTTAATAGGCCACTGACTGTGGCCTGGGACTTTAAATGTGTCCAGTAATAACTGCTTTACCTATGACTTGATCTCAGCTTTGTGACTTCTGCCCCTAGGGTAACTTGAAATCATGGTCAGGGGTAGTAGGCAGCATTGCCTCCTTGACTACAAGATACATTCATCAGCATTCTTTTGGGTGATGAAAGCAAACTTTATGTGATACATTAATCTTTATGAGCAGAAAGCTAGTTGGAAAGATATTCAAACCTAAGAATGACAATCTCCAATGTCTTCTTCAGCTTTATCCAAAGAAGGTAATGGGGGGAAAAAAAAATCTTCCAGAGGTCAAAACCAAGAGCTGATCACAGAGAATAAAATCTGGGCATTATAAAACAATAGTTTATACCACCAAGAGAGAGGGTCTTCAAAACATCTACCCAGCAGTATTTTAACTTTGCTATGCATCTCTATTGTCTACTCTTTTATAGAATACAACAAAGTGTTTATGGTAGTTATCTGACCCTCCTGAACCATTCTGTGTTATCATATTTTAGTTCCTAGGCATGTAAATCGAGTGGAGATACATCCAGACCTGATGTATGGATTATCTTGAAATTCTAGACTTTTAATCTGAGTCTTGATGAGGTGGAAATTTTGGCATCTTCCTTGAATATATGCAGATGTGTTTTGTATACAGAGATAGGAAATGAATATATGAAAATAAAACAGTAGATAGTATATTATATTATTGTTTATAGTTATTTACTTTCTTACCTTAAAAGAGATTATATATTCCTGGTCATTCCCACATTCATGTAATATACTTCTCCCCCTCGTGATCATGTGACTTGATTTAGTGGCCAATAGAAAAGAGAAAGTAGAAGTAAGTTATGCCGTATCCACTCAGTAGATTTAAGAGCCGTTATGTGCTTTATTAATGTCTTTTTTTCCTTCTGTCACAAAACCCAGTTATACCTTTAGCTTGAATCACAAATTAAAGGATAAGAGAAATCAAAGCTACAAAGCTGCAGCCAATGTATAGTCAACATGTCACATGAATGAGCTTCAAATATCTGCTAAATGTATGATACTGAAATTTAAGATTGTTACCATAGCCTAATATCTTTGCCTCTTTAAAAAATAAAATCATATCTATAATAAGTACTAATTTTAGGGATTTGTCTCTTTCTATTAAAAATGTCACAAAAAATAAAAAATTGAAATTACAAGAAACTAACTTCCTGACCTTTCTCTACTGAGTATTATAATGCTATAGACAGAGTAGGCACAGGATTCTGGGCCCTGAGTACTATGCTGCTACTGCTGCTAAGTCACTTCAGTCGTGTCCGACTCTGTATGACCCCATAGACGGCAACCCACCAGCCTCCCCCGTCCCTGGGATTCTCCAGGCAAGAACATTGGAGTGGGTTGCCATTTCCTTCTCCAATGCATGAAAGTGAAAAGTGAAAGTGAAGTCGCTCAGTCGTGTCTGACTCCTAGCGACCCCATGGACTGCAGCCTACCAGGCTCCTTCATCCATGGGATTTTCCAGGCAAGAGTACTGGAGTGGGGTGCCGTCACTTTCTCCGTGAGTACTATGGAAAATAGCAAAATAATTATTTTGTTAGTGCACAAAAAAAGAATTATTTCTCTGTTATAGAAATAATTTTGCTTCTTTAACCCTACTTAATCTCAGTCAGTTTTATGTTTTGGCACATGTCATTTACCATTAAAATAATATTAATGTATTTACTTGGAAAACTGATATAAAAATACATGATAAACAATATGGAGAACATAGTAATAACTGAGAAAGCCAAATTATAAGTGCTCTTAAAATAAGTTTGATTTAGATGTAATATTCTTTCATATCTATTAAATTTCTTTCATTTTTTCATCTCTTGTAACTATACATAGTTTAATGTCTAAATCCTAGTCTATTTTTCCCTAATAGATTATTCTTATGATATTAGATATTATATTATTACTTTGCCCATTCCATTTTTAAGTTTGTGCTACTGTATTAATTTTTTATTGTGCTTATCTAGGAAATTAATTTTTGGCACATGATGGAAATCTAAACTCTAAAATTTAGGAGGAATATTCCTATTTTAACTTGTTTATAAAGTGCTTCACTTTAAAATACATGACTTGGGTTTAATTTTTATCTTCAATACTAAAAGTGTGTGAGACATTGACAGAAATCTTATTTGGAGACTTAGTCATTATCTTTTTAAAATGGAGGAATTACAATTCAGCTTATAGGGTAGTATTATGAGCGGTGAATGATAAAATGTTTCTTAAAGAACTAACTTGACGTCTAATACATTATGAGCCTTCAACTTTTGTAAGGACAACTGTTTCCATTAAAAACAATAATGTCATATTTGTAGCTCAGTTTGTAATAGGAAGTCAACAACAGAGATTTGAAAGGTAAGTCTAACTTTAAAAAATGGCATAAGTCTCAGGGAGATCTGCTCAGAAATCAACACAAAGATATAAAACCAGGGAATTGATTCCAGGTAAGCCCAGCAACAAAGCAAGTGGGATGCAATCATCAATAGTCTAACAATGCAGGAACTAAGTCCTTGGGAGATAACAGGTGTGAGAAAAGTGGTGTGGGGATTTTAGAAATAGTGGGGAACTAAGCAGAACTCAAAGGTAAGGATGCAGACAAAAGCTTAAAAACAAATTAACAAGCAAATGAAAAATAGGTGATGCAATTGGTAAAGAATCTGCCTGCCAGTGCAGGAGACTTAAGAGCTGCGAGTTAAATCCCTGTGTTGGGGGTTCCCTGTGTTGGGAAGATTGCCTGGTGAAGGACATGGCAACCCACTCCAGTATTTCTTGCCTGGGTAATTCCATGGATAGAGAAGTCTAGTGGGCTACAGTCCACAGGGTCACAAAGATTTGGACACCACTGAGCATCCTCATGCTAGACTAACAAGCAAATGAAAAATAGGTTTGCACATGGAAATTAGAGTGCAAGGAATGGGTCTGGCACTGGGGATCTTTGCAAAAGCCTATTTATAAGAACCAGGTTAAAAAATGAAGGCCAAGCCTATTATAAAATAAATTAGATGCTAACATTATAAGCTACTGATATTAAGGTCCTTATAATTTTCTCCACTTAAAAATAGTTCCAGTTTCAAAGATTAAGCAGTTCCTTAGAATAATCTCTTTTGCATATACTCATTGTTATGTATAATCATTGGTTAATGTGTCTTTGTTGACATGCTCCATAGTTAAAGGATTTTCCCTCGCCTCATCTCAAATAAAAATTGTTCCAAATAATCCAGATAATTGTTTTTTTTCTATCAATATTTACACAGATATATACTGCGTATATATAAATGTGTATTTGAATGATGGGAAAATTTATGAGGGAGATTGAGAGAAATAATGCAGATTCGATGAGTGTGTGTATGTGTGCGTGTGTGTGTGTGTGTGTGTGACAGAGAAATTGAGAGAGATGAGCTTTAGAAACAACATGAAGTAACCCAGTTCACTCATCATCCACCCAGTATACCAAGCCACACTGCAACAGTTCTGGCAGTTCATTCGCCACCTCTAAGTGGAGGAAGTCAAAAAGAGCAAATTTAAGAAATTGCCTTCAATTTCTGAGTAGTTCTGGTATTAGAAAGCAGCTTTTTGTTTTATAACAGAAATTTCCTTCCTGCAATGATTCAAATCATCTTAGCTATACACTTCCAAACTATCTGGGTATTTTTTAATGTGGCAACTCTTCAAATATTTGAAGTCTGCACTTGTATACCCATGTACTCTCCTCATTAAATTCTATACATTAAACAGTCCTATCATTTTCTATGTATTTCAATATCAGAACATCATAAATCTTTATCCTGGATTCCATTTCTAGAATGGTCCTACTTTGAGTTATTTTTAAAATGTAATAGCCCAAAGTGAGAAATGGCCCAAATATGGCCAAGTTTTTAAACTATTATAAAATAATTTCCTTCATTTGGAGCCCTAAATATATGCAAATCTAAGCTAGATTTTTTGTTTAATCTTTTGGCAGTCATCACACTGTTGACTCATTGATCTTGTAATCAATACAACCCTCTGTCATCCATTAGATTTCCCTTTAAATCATTGACATACACATCCATTATAGCACTTTTCATATTTTATGGTAGTTATTTACATCTGTCTTCCCTAGTAGACTGTGAGTTTCTCAAAGGTAGGAGCTATGTCTTATTCATTTTGGACATAGTAATTTGATAATCTAATAAATGTTTGTTGAATAAGAAAAGAAATATAAAAATTTGAGGAGCATGTTTTATCTTTTTTTAATTCAACACAATGAATACATTTATCATGATATCACAAGAACATACACATAGAGATCTCCCCTCAGGTTAATGTTCATCCTTAAAAACCTTCTTTTTAAAAGCCGTTTAATACGTTATGAGTATATCTAACTATTCATGCATATGTACAAAATACACCCCCAAACATGAAGATTTTTTAAATCATTGTCTCATACCTCAAACATTCTCTTGACTAGGAATCTGATAATGTATTGAAAAATAAAAAAGGAAAGGAGACTAAAAATTGCATAGCTTTTGAGAATGCATTTGATCACTTACAGTTTTCCTATTTCTTTTCTATTTCATATTTTTACCATGTTCCCCAATTGTCACATAAGCTCCATTTGATGAACAATTCTAGAGTTTCACTATAGAAGAATAACAATTTACTGAAATCACCATATCCTTCTCTGAAAATTATAGCGTCTTATTCTTCTTCTGGATCCTTCACTACTACTTAAGAAAACAATATAGTTTGGCAGAATATGGCTTATGTGGAGGATAAAAGTACAAAATGAACTCAGATAATTTAGACTGTATTCTTCCTTACTTTTCTTTCTTTTAAATCAGGAAAGGATTTTGGTCTTTATATTGTAAAAAAATCTCTAAATTTCAGTCTAGTTCTATGTCCATCTGCTCTAATATTTAAATCTAAGGAACATCTTTTAAAATGATCCCCAAAATAGGTGGTGTTTCTCAGTCACTCAGTATTTAATCCCATGGGCTTCTAAAGAATGATGTTTCCCTGAGTAGTTCTTGCTCATGTTACAAATACAATTAACTTTCCCAGTAGTTGAACACATAATCACATTTTATTTTAGTCTTCTTGGCATTATTTCAATGCTTGTGATTTTTTTAAACTATACCTGTATATGCTGAGCCACTGTCTAACAGGCAAGCATTTGATGTTAGCCCTTGCAGCTTTATTCTCAAGGAAAAACTGCATAGTCTCATACTATGTTAAGAGGCTCCCTTGCCCCAATAAAGAATGGGGAAAGGAAATCTCTGGGACAATGGAATAAACTGTGATACTTGTCTTTTCAAATATCTCCTACAGAGGTTGACAATGGCAGAGATTAAAGGCAGAGAAGTTTGCCTGTAATCTTGCAGAAGCACATAGGTTACATGGTCAAGGGCTTAATCAGAAGTCTTTATAAAAACTGGAATTAATCTGACCTTTTAAAGGGAAAGTGATCTTGGATAGCACCCAAGTGACGATTTTTCCAGCAGTCATGTATGGATGCAAGAGTTGGACTGTGAAGAAAGCTGAGCACCGAAGAATTGATGCTTTTGAATTGTGGTGTTGGAGAAGACTCTTGAGAGTCCCTTGGACTGCAAGGAGATCCAACCAGTCCATTCTGAAGGAGATCAGCCCTGGGTGTTGTTTGGAAGGAATGATGGTAAAGCTAAAACTCCAGTACTTTGGCCACCTCATGCGAAGAATTGACTCATTGGAAAAGACTCTGATGCTGGGAGGGATTGGGGGCAGGAGGAAAAGGGGACAACAGAAGATGAGATGTCTGGATGGCATCACCGACTCGATGGAGGTGAGTCTAAGGGAACTCCGGAAGATGGTGATGGACAGGGAGGCCTGACATGCTGCGATTCATGGGGTCGCAAAGAGTCGGACATGACTGAGCAACTGAACTGAACTGAACTGAACTGATGGAGTATAGGGAACATTCAAATTATACTTGCAGATATCTTTGGGGATGGGCAGAGGTGGTGTTAGTGCAGATGTGTAGGTGTTGAGAGTATTGCTTAGATGTAGACGTTCCTACAAATATAGAATACCTGTCCTCACTAAGAGCTGAAGCCCATGAGACTTTAGTTATATACCAAATTATGAAGAGCTGTCTTTTGGAGATGAGGCTGAAGTACTAAAAGAGTGTAACTATGATCCCTTCTTACATAGTTTTTATTCTTTGATAGTTTGCTATAGGTATTTAAGGAACTTTGATTTTGATTACGTGCCTATAGCAATACTGACCTTACTGCATAAATCTTATTTGAGATTTTACTTAGTATCATGGCTACTGTGAATAAGAACTAGAATGATCTGCTGCTTGAATTCCTGGACAGTTTTGGCCATCATTTCTCTCCGTACTGGTCTGAGATAGAAATGCCAGATCTGTATCTGTTGGCTATTTACTGTCAGCAGAGATGGCACTCTTTATCTTACCAAGATGATGTGTCACAATAAAAAAAAAAAAAAGGACCTTCAGCAGTGTTTTGCTAGAAGGTGTATTCCCTAGTAAAAACAAGTATTTTCATTTTATAACTCTGATTAGTTACCTAACTCTCTAAATATGCAAAATAGCTGCTACTGCTAAGTCACTTCAGTCGTGTCCGACCCTGTGCAACCCCATAGATGGCAGCCCACCAGGCTCCCCCATCCCTGGGATTCTCCAGGCAAGAACACTGGAGTGGGTGCCATTTCTTTCTCCAAAGCATGAAAGGGAAAAGTGAAAGTGAAGTCACTCAGTTGTGTCCGACTCTTTGCGACCCCATGGACTGCAGCCCACCAGGCTCCTCTGTCCATGGGATTTTCCAGGCAAGAGTACTGGAGTGAGTGGCCATAACAGGCATACTAATAATACCTAGTTTATACGTCTGCCATTATGAAAGTATACTGACCTTTAATAAGGGTGCAGTAAATGGTAGCTCTCATTATTCACCTACAATTTCTTGTGTTTCTTTTCAAAATTCAACAGCCAAGAAAGAAGAAACAAATAATGTACTTAGTTTGGTTGAAATGATCTGTTTTAGAATCAAGGGACAGAGGAAGACTTTGAAAATATTTTAAAATTAAATTGCACTTTTCTACTCACATTGATTCTAAAATGTACATACATATTTACTTAAATATTGCAAAGGTGTAAACACATTCAAAGAGGAAACGGCGCCTCACTCCAGTATTCTGGCCGGGAGAATCCCATGAACAGAGGAAACTGGCAGGCCACAGTTCATGGGGTTGTAAAGAGCTGTACACGTGTGAGACACAAACACATTAATAAAAGTATGTTTTCTGTTTTAGAATATACAAGAATCTCACTTTGTATAAAGTATAATACTTTCATATGTCTCTAGATAAGCCATTGCCTTAATAAATATTTGAGTACCTGATATGTGATGAATGAAATAAACACGGTCCTTACTTTCATGGATTGTGCTTTCTAACAGAAGAGACATAAAATAGTCAAAAATCTCAAATAAAAACAAATCTGCAAATTAATATAAATTACAGAGAGGGAATAATCAAGATAATACTAAATTGCAGAAGTAAGAAGCAATCTAATGTGGACTTAGGAAGGTCAGGTGATGAAGAGGTGGGAACTGAAAATTTATGGGCTACAGGTTTGCACCCTATGCCTATACTATGTCTTATGGAACATTCTTTTGTGATGAAAATGTTATTTAATTTTTATTATGAAAGTATATTTTTGAAGTCCATGTATATGTGTGTTTCTCATGTATGCCGATTTGAGAAATGAAAAAGATAGGCTTTTGTACTGCCTGAAACTTAGAAACTTTGGAGATTTAACATTGCGAGAGTTATTTTTTCTATGCCTTGGTAAATGAAAGCATTATTTATCAACAGTGCAAGAATTAATTAGCAAATGTTTGTAATGTTTTGAATAGCTGATTAGTGCTAACACCACTATTTATAATGTAATCTTGCTAAAATTAACTTGAAATTGTACGCTTTGTTCCCAGGCTAGTTGCTAGAGGATCTAAAACTTTCTCAGTCTCTGTGAACACCCTGTACTTAGCTGACGGGTCACCTGTCATTTATAATTAATGTCAGAAAAGCAATAAAACAAAATGACGAGTCTTGCTCCTGATATAACTTATCTTCTGTCAGGTCTCTCCTTAAATCTCTTATTGCTTTTTATCTTCACTGACATTTTCTTTCTACATTTTGCTTCATATTGTATTGGTTAAAAAAAAAATCTCTTTAGCCATTTGATTCTATTTCTTTGTGTTGTGCTTTGGTATCATGCAACAACATTTTCTTAATTAAGAAATAATTAAATTCAGATGTCATTTACAAATATCCACTTCTTATTTCTTCTTGTACTTCACTGGAGAAGACAATCTGTTGAAACAGCTGCATGAACCACAAAATGGTCTTTGTACTTAGAGGCTAAACTATTTTAACAGCAATGAAAGTTGCACTACAATTGCCAATACCCAGAAGGACATTTTGTTTCATGGTCTTATCTATTTTATATCTCTCTGAGTAGCAGGAGATCTCAACACCCCTGTGCCAGACCTCATTTCCATTTTGCCAGCCTTTCTCAAAAGCTTTAGAAAATCAGCAATGGAAGCTAAATTCAAAATAACAAGGTGAGAATTTAAAATAAAGGCTAGGGGAAATATGCCTGAGAAGTAAAAATATCTGATGAGAAGATAGCACATATCTGAAAAAAAGCAGTGGATAAAAAAGATACTTAAGAGATATTAGAAAATATGCCAATCTCTTGATGCACTTTATGTAATTTTCATCTGTCAGTGGATATATCACTTTCCCCAGATGAAATATCATTTGCAAAACTAAAAATTGAAAAACAAGATATCACCATCAGCAGAAATCAAATCCCAAGCTCTAATGTAAGTAAAGATGAATAGAGAAGAAAATGTAAACATCTAGAAAGAAAATTAGTCATAAATATTAGCTTATTAAAATGAGATTTTATGTTAACCAAAACCATACCTCACACCTGTTGGAAGACTATCATCAAAAAGACAAGGGATTTCAAGTGTTGGCAAGAATGTAGGAAAAAGGGAAACACTGTGTATGGTTGATGGAATGTAAATTGGTGCAACCACTATAAACATTATTAAAAAAAATGCTGGTTTTGAGGTGCCTCAAAAAAGTTAAAAATAGAACAATCATATGATTCATTAATTCCTCAGGGTGTATAACCAAACAAAACAAAATCAATATCTTGAGGATGTATCTAGATTCATATCTGTTGCAGCGTTATTTATAATAGCCAAGGTATGGAAACAACCTGAATGTCTGTCAATGGATGAGTGAATAAAGATGTGAGACATACGTATTCAATAGCATATTATTAAGCCATAGGAAAAAGGAAATCTTTCCATTTGTGACAACCTGGCTGGATCTTGAGGGCTTTATGCAAAGTTAAAGAAGCCATATAGAGAAAGACAAATAGTGCATGGTATCACTTATACATGGAATCTGAAAAAAGTAAAATTGATAACAACAGAGATTAGAAAAGTGCATTGCCAAGGGCTAGTGGTGGGAGAATTAGGAAGAGGTTGGTAACAGGATATAAACTTTCAGCTGTAGAATGAATCAAGACTTATGTATAACATGATGATTGTTTAACATGATGACTATAGTTGATAACCAGGCTTCCATGGTGTCTCAGGTGGTAAAGAATGCACCTGCAGTGTGGGACACCTGGGTTTGATCCCTTGGTTGGGAAGAACCCCTGGAGGAGGGCATGGGAACCCACCTCGGTATTCTTGCCTGGAGAATCCACTGGACTGCGTAGCCTGGAAGGGTATCGTTCATGGGGTCACAGTCAGACATGACTGAGATACTAAGCACAGCACATGGTTGATAACACTGTATTATATAACTGAGATTTGCTAAGGGTATAGAACTTAAATGTTCTCTCACACACACACACACAAAGATTAATGTGTGAGAAATGTGAGCTGACGGATGCATTAATTAACTAGTCGGGAAATTCTTTCACTATATATATATATACATACATATATATATAATTATTACAATGTACACTTTAAATATCTTACAAATTTGTTAATTATACTTCAATAATTATTTTTCACTGAAAACTTGAGATTTTAATTCTTTGCAATAAGACCTAGTAGGTTAGAGTTTATTGTTTAACTTCAGTGAAAATTTATGTAAACCATTTGAAACAGATAGACTTGTATTAAATACGTACTCAGTACTCAGAAAGAAGAGAGTTGAGGTAAACTGTATAGATGAATTATACTTTTCTGTGAGACTAAAAAAGCCAAGAATATACTGACTTTCTCTAAACACAGGTTTTTAGTAGGAAGAATAGGGATTAATGTAAAAAAACAATTTTTTTTCTTCAATGAATCACAGTCACATTGGTGAGATTGCTAAGTTCAGTGCCTTCTAAAATTCTATGTACAGGTCAGTATTTAATATTTTTACATATTAAATTTATACATAAAATTAAACCTTCCAGCCAGGAAGATAATGTCACAGTAGTATCCAGAGAAGAAAATCATGACTATTAACATGATTTGAAGGTTTATATTCTGATTATTTCATTATTCATGCACTTTCAATGAACTGCTACAAATAATATTCAGTGTACTGAGCATTAAAATTTCAAATCACATATATATATCCAAATTAGTAATCTCTAAATTAATTTAACTGCTTGCCTCCTTTCAAACATATAAATTTTGTATCCCTAATTTGTTTGTAAGTGTTTCAATATCAATGTCCTTAAAATATCTTCCTTTTGTATTACCTCTATTAAATGTTTTGGAAATAGTATGTGTATAGCAAATAGTAATACTATTACTTGAGTGAAATTAGATACTAAATTTTTGAACATTTTCACAAATTCTGAGTACAAATTTTGTTAATATCACATTAAGTTATTAGGGGAGAGCAAGATCACCTAAATCTCACATCAGTGTTAATTCAGTACAAAGATATGAAGGTTTTATTTGAAAGATACACTACAATCATTTGAGGTTATTTAGACATGAAGGCAATTTCTGTTTTTTGGAAAGAAAACATTAATTATTCTAATTAAGAGAGTAGAAAGAGAATATGTTTAGAATTAAGTTAAATATTAAAAATTCATATCCTAAGTTTTATTTTTTTTGGTTATTAACATCTTATGGAAGCTCCTATTTTATTTTTAACAGTCAATTAAGATATGTCTATTGTAGCAATATT
Source organism: Bos indicus (assembly GCF_029378745.1). Taxonomy (NCBI): domain Eukaryota; kingdom Metazoa; phylum Chordata; class Mammalia; order Artiodactyla; family Bovidae; genus Bos; species Bos indicus. The sequence goes on along the minus strand of NC_091760.1, from coordinate 31,053,629 downwards.
TCAGCAGAGTGCCAAAGTTGGTCAGTGACCATCAATCTGAATTCTGCTGTATAGCCAATTGAATGTGTTCAGGGGTTACTCAGTACTAAGTGCCATCAACCCTTTGAGCTATATCTCTCAAGGCATAATTTCTCAAGGCATAATTCTTCTGCCAGAGCTCCAGATGGAAGTCCATTTAATCATAATGTATCTTATAATTATCACAACTGACACTTTGACATTCCATTTTGGCCTGGAAGATTGACCCAGCTGTACAGTATATTATCTTTTCAGCATATCCTCTCTAATTTTTGTGGCATGGAAAAATAGCATCTCTAAATTCTCTAACTCACTGTGTGCTTGACAAATAATATTCTAACATCTGCAGTCTTGCTGTAAAAAGCAGGTACATGGGTGACAGCAGTTTCAATCAAATCATCTACCAATTACTCTCAACTAGATGCTAGATTCTAGAACAATTTCAGTGCTAATAAACGGGCACAGATTGACAAATGTGGAGGTTGAAGCTCTGCCTCATTCTCCAAACAACAAAAGCCAAGCTTGCCCATCATCTCGGTAAAGTGAAGAATTCATTCATTACAGAATATGCTTCATTTTTGAGCAAGGTTTTGTGATGTGATTATATTTTACTATACAGTTATTTGACTATATTGGACTACAGAGTAAATTAATCACAGTTTCATTAAGTAGAACTGACAACTAATCTAATATCCCCATGCATGTCTATAAGGTCCTCATTGAAACTTTCCCCCAAAAGAGAAATCTCCCTCAGTCAAAAACTGAAGTCTTTGAGATTTTACCATACTTGCAAACTAACAAATTATCCCACCGTGGTGTCATGAGATGGCAGAGGACATGAGATTTCTGGGTCAGAGACAAATGACTTCATTACCTATAACACAACAAATGTTGTATGTTTTATGTTAACATGGGTTTCCCTTACCTGATAGTGCTATGGGGGGGAGCAGTGCAGATAAAATCAGAAGAATGCTATAAAAAACATTCTTAAAAAGATATTCTAGGCAAAAAGTTATCACAAGATATGCAGAAAGGCATTGAATAAGCATCCCCTCCCCATACCTTTCTATATGAAAAAACAATTCACTACACATGAGATTTCCAAAAATTATTATTGTCGTTCCGTTCCTAAGTCCTGTCTTTCTGTGACTTCATGAACTGCAGCATGCCAGGCTTCCCTGTTCTTCGCTATTTCCCAGAGTTTGCACAAACTCAACCTCTGTTACCCCCTTCTCCTGCTGCCCTCAATCTTTCCAAACATCAGGGTACTTTTCCAACGAGTCAGCCTTTTGCATCATGTGGCCAAAGTATTAGACCTTCAGCTTCAGCATCAATCCTTCCAATGAGTATTCAGGGTTGATTTCCTGTAGGATTGACTGGTTTGATCTTAAAATTCAAGGGACTCTCAAGAGTCTTCTCCAACACCACAATTAGAAAGCATCAATTCTTTGGTGCTCATCCTTCTTTATAGTCCAACACTCACAGCCATATACATGACCATTGGAAAAAAGCATAGCTTTGACTATATGGACCTTTGTTGGCAAAGTGATGTCTTTGCTTTTTAATATGCTGTCTAGGTTTGTCATAGCTGTTTTTTTTCCAAGGAGCTAGTGTCTTTTAATTTCATGTCTGCAGTCACCATCTGCAGTAATTTTGGAGACCAAGAAAATAAAATCTGTCACTGTTTCCACTTTTTCTCTATCTATTTGCCATGATGTGATGAGACTGGATGCCATGATCTTAGTTTTTTGAATGTTGAGTTTTAAGCCAACATTTTTCATTCCCCTCTTTCACCCTTATCAAGAGGCTCTTTAGTTCTTCTTCTTTTTCTGCCATTAGGGTGGTGTCATCTGCATATCTGTGGTTGTTGATATTTCTCCCAGCAATCTTGATTCCAGCTTGTGTTTCATCCAGCCTGGAATTTCTCATGATGTACTCTCCACTAAGTTAAATAAGCAAGGTGACAATAAACAGCCTTGACACACTCCTTTCCCAATTTGGAAGAGTTTGTTATTCCATATCCAGTGCTAATTATTGCTTTTTGACCTGAATATAGGTTTCTCAGGAGATAGGTGAGGTTGCCTGCTATTCCCATCTATTCAAGAGTTTTCCACAGTTTGTGGTAACCCATACAGTCAAAGACTTTAGCACAGTCAATGAAGCAGAACTAGATATTTTTATGGAATGCCTTGCTTTTTCTATGATTCAATGGATGTTGGCAAGTTGATCTCTGGTTCCTCTGTCTTTTCTAAATCCAGCTTGCACATCTGGAAGTTCTCGGTTCACATACTGCTAAAGCCTAGCTTGAAATTTTTGGAGTATTACCTTGCTATTATGTGGAATGAGCACAATTGTGAGGCAATCTGAACATTCTTTGGCATTGCCCTTCTTTGGGATTAGAATGAAAACAGACATTTTCTAGTCCTGTGACCACTGCTGAGTTTTCCAAATTTGCTAGCATATTGAGTGCAGCACTTTATCATCATCATCTATTGGGATTTGAAATAGCTCAGCTGGAATTCTATTGCCTCCACAAGCTTTGTTTGCAGTGATACTTCCTAAGACCCACTTGACTTCACACTACAGGATATCTGGCTCTAGGTCAGTGACAATGGCATTGTGGTTATCCAGTCATTAAGATCTTTTTTGTATAGTTCTTTTGTGTATTCTTACCACCTCTTCTGACAAAACATGGTCCACTGGAGAAGGGAATGGCAAGCCACTTCAGTATTCTTGCCTTGAGATTCACATGAACAGGATGAAAAGGTAAAAAGAAATGACACCAGAAGTTGAGCCCCGCACCGCACCCCCACCCCCACCCCCACATCAGTAGGTAATCCAATATGCTACTGGGGAAGAGCTGAGAAATAGCTCCACAAAGAATGAAAAGCCTGGGCCAAAGTACAAATGGCACTCAGTTGTGGATGTGTCTGGTGTCAAAGGTAAAGCTCAATGCTGTAAAGAACAGTATTGCATAGGAATCTGGAATGTTAGATCCATGAATCAAGGTAAATTGAATCAAGGTAAAAATTATTCACACTATGCAAACATAGTAGGTGATCTTTCATATATCCTGAGAAACCTTAAAGGATTTTTTAAGCTTTATTTTTCCTCTCTTCTTTCCTTCTTCGTTCCTTCCCCCATCCTCTCCACTTTTTCCTCCTCCTTCTCCTCATTCTCTTCATCTTTCTCATGCTTCTAATTCTTCTTCAGTGAGCATGTATACGTATGTGATATTATATATTACAGTAGTTATGCTGTTTGGGATAAAATTGTTTCGGCATATTAGAAAAAATATTAGAATGGAAATATAGATCTGATAGATGGATATGTGAGGATATATTTATATATAGAATTGGATATATATATAAGATAGATAAAGCTATGGTTGAATTATGTTGATATTTGGTAGAACCAACATAACACTGTGGGGCTTCCCTGGTGGCTCAGCTGGTAAAGAATCTGCCTGCAGAGGGATACCTGGGTTTGATCCCTGGGTTGGGAAGATCCCCTGAGAAGGGAATGGCTACCCACTCCAGTGTTCTGGCCTGGAGAATTTCATGAACTGTGCAGTCCATGGGGTCACAAAGAGTCGGACATGGCTGAGAGATTTTCGCTTCACTTCAACACAATACTGTAAAGCAATTATCCTTCAATTAAAAATAAATAACATAAAAGACATAGTTATATTAATAAATGTAAGCTTTGTATTGCATGTATGTTCTTCAAAATTACAAATGTTCTAGGCTTTATATATATATCACTTGATTGACTAATTCTTTTATTTCTTCCACTTGTAGAAATCTGAGAACTTTTGTTTTCCTTTTGTTGAGTAGAGAAACAGAGTAGTTGCAAACAGATATCTTTTAATGAGGGATATTTCACTATTACTCTTTGTTTCAATTTTAGAATATTGCTGTATATCTGAACAAAACAGACAAAATTAGGACCATGTGTTTAACTTAAGCATTAGAAGAATATAAAACAAGATTATTTCAACTAAAATTTCTCCATTTATCTTTTTCACTCCTCTTTGTCATTCTTTTATTTTGTAATCAAGTATTTCTCAAATTCTAATTTTGATTGTTGTATTAAAGAACTACTGTAAATGGTTCTGGCTCCTTATTAAAATGAACCACAAAGAGAAAAAATCAGGTTCACTACCCCCCCCCTTTTTTTTTCTTTATCACTCTTTTACTTGATTCTTAAAATTTATGAATGCTCAAAAACATAAAATAACATTCTGAGAAAAATAACTTTTTAATACTTTGGAATAGGAAAAGTAGAAAAAATATGGAGATAAAGCCATAAGAAGAAGAGAATTGTCTCCATAAAATAAGAAGAGATTAGTTTATTTCATTTACAGTGTTAATATATGGAAGTATATTTGGAAGCATAAGAATATATTCTGCTGGACTAAAATGGATTGGAAGAAGGAAAGAGAAGATATGCCTTTTAATGTTTATGATTTTTGTCATTTAATTCCAACTTTGGGTGGAAGAAATGATCATTGAAAATTTCTTTATACATTCAGAGGTAAAGACCACAGCAATTTCAGATTATTGGTGTCTTTTTGTACTAATTATAGGAACTCATAACAAATTTGGCAACATTTCAAGCTCATTCCAGTCCAATGTTTTATGAAACAAAGAAAAATAATTCACCCTTTCACTTCTGAAATACTCTGTGCAAAAACATCTTTGTTTTCTAAATTCTCAAATTCTATATGGACTGGTTCTCTTCCTAGATGATTTCATATCTTTATACGTAAAAGAAGTCCTTAAAGAAATGTTAGGTATATTTAGTCAGATCAGTTTCCTTATCTCCATACTCATATTAAGTTTTCTTCTCCGCGCCACCCCCCCTCACCCCCGCTAATATATTGTCCTCTATCTCTGAGATGATCTTGCTTCTTCTCTTTTGGAAAAGATCCTGATGATGAAAGAGACTGAAGGAAAAAGGAAAAAGGGGAGGCATAGGATAAGTTGCTTAAATAGCATCACTGACTCAGTGGACATGAAGCTAAGAAAACTCTGGGAGTTAGTGAAGGACAGAGGAGCCTGGCAGTCTACAGTCCATGAGGCAGCAAAGAGTCAGACACAAATTAGCAACTGAATGACAACAAACCATCCTATCGAGTCCATTTCCTTCATGAAGCCATTACTTAGCACTCCTACTCTTCACCAAGCAGGCTTTTACTTAGAGGTCTTACCCTTCACTGAGTAGTAGTGTGAAAGTGAAAGTGAAGTCGCTCAGTCATGTCCGACTCTCTGCGACCCGTAGACTGTAGCCCACCAGGCTCCTCCGTCCATGGGATTCTCCAGGCAAGAATACACTATATAGTTGTTGTTGTTCAATCGCTAAATCCTATAGAACTCTTGTGACTCCATGGACTGTAGACTGCCAGGCTCCTCTGTCCATGGAATTTTCCAGGTGAGAATACTGGAGGAAGTTGCCATTTCCTACTCCAGGGGATCTTCCCGACCCCTGGAATCAAACCCAGAATCTCTTGAATATCCAGCACTGGCTACCTGCCATCTGTGAAGACCACCTAATATACAGTAATATATAATATTAACAAAGTGTTCAGTTCAGTTCAGTCACTCAGTCATGTCCGACTCTTTGTGACCCCATGAACTGCAGCACACTAGGCCTCCCTGTCCATCACCAACTCCCGGAGTTCACTCAAACTCATGTTCATTGAGTTGGTGATGCCATCCAGCCATCTCATCCTCTGTCGTCCCCTTCTCTTCCTGTCCCCAATCCCGCTCAGCATCAGGGTCTTTTCCAATGAGTCAATTCTTCGCATGAGGTGGCCAAAGTATTGTAGTTTGAGCTTTAGCATCGGTCCTTCCAATGAACACCCAGGACTGATCTCCTTCAGAATGGACTGATTGGATCTCCTTGCAGTCCAAGGGACTCTCAAGAGTCTTCTCCAACACCACAGTTCAAAATCATCAATTCTTCGGCACTCAGCTTTCTTCACAGTCCAACTCTCACATCCATACATGACCACTGGAAAAACCAGAGCCTTGACTAGACAGACCTTTGTTGGCAAAGTAATGTCTCTACTTTTCAATATGCTATCTAGGTTGGTCATAACTTTCCTTCCAAGGAGTAAGCTTCTTTTAATTTCATGGCTGCAATCACCACCTGCAGTGATTTTGGAGCCCAAAAAAATCTATAACAAAAATGAAATTACTATAACACACAATTTTATTGTGTTTTTAATTTTCTTATCCTGTTTATCCAACTAGATTATAAATTATCGAGTAGAGGATACTGTGTTGGTTCTATGAAAATCTGAGCATATTAGAGTTAGTTGTAGAATAGTTTTTAATTTGAGTAATTCTAATATTTTATGTGATATTGTATTCAATAGATGTTAACTTTCCTAAACCTTTTACTTATTTTCCAAATTTTAAAATTTTTACTTAAATATAATTTTTAAGATTATTAAAAATTGAGAATGCTGACATCTTTGATAGAATAAAAATAACTCATCAACAAGAATACTTAAGAGAATGATCCTTGTCTTTTTCAGTTATTTTCTTAAAAGAGTCCAATAAATGACACAGAGGTTCTTTGTAATATTTCTGCCTTATACCATGTATGATAAATTTTATGTCACCTAAAGAGTAAGTTCCAAATGATATACAAAAATTAATTCAGGAGCATCTGCCTCCTTACAGATAAGAAGCTTCTTTTATATCTCTGCATTATGAAAGTGTTGACTGGTAAAATGATATTATTTCTTAATATCAATTTAAATAGAAATGTTCTTTTAAAATTTTACTTCCTTTCTAGTTTATTCCAACTTATTATGTTGGACTATTTCAGGGCAATTCTTTCAATTAATTTGAATTGAAGTTGAAAAATAATTTTGTAAGATTTGACCATTTTCTAGAAGTTATTGAAAACTTTACTGGGCAGAACTTATGGCAAATCAACATTATTACAGTAATTTTATAAAGTATAAGTAAAAAAGAAAATAGTTTTGCTGTGACAAAAGTGAACAATTTTATAAATCACTTTTGGAAATATACAATATTATCACTTCTATTTTTGCATACTTTTCAAAATTTGTCAGTGTATACTTGGGAATTGATTAGATATCAAAAGAAGTGTTTTTTGAATGAATTTTCTCAAAAGTGAATCCTTTGATACCTATTAAATATTACCTTTTCAGCTAAGCAAAATCAGAAAGAAGCCTATACTTAAAGTTCACTTTAATTTCTAATTTATTTTTATCTTCATGCAATATATACAATAAAATAACTTTATAATGAATGTGAAACAAGAAGCAGAAGAGTAAATCAAAAATATATAAAAACAGTTGAAAATACCTACAAAACAGTCTCTCAGGGAGCACTCCTAAATTATTTTTCAGGCTATCATTGTAAAATATATTTTAATTTTATTTTTAATAAACAAATATGATAAAAACAGTAGCACTTGTTTTTTATTAAACTGATACTAATACACTGTCCCTTATTCGAGAAGGTTCCTGGCACATGGGTGTTTTATTGAACTCGGTGAATGGCAGATGAATAAAATGTGGCCTATTTAAATCTCTGAATCAAACTGCTCAAACAGTGGTTTCTGTATATTTAGCATGCTGTTCATTATATGCCAGATTTATGTTTCCGTCATACAACCAAACTCAATCAGACAACAGTAAGCATTCTTTTAAAAAGTGAACTTGACTTTAAACTGGGGATTCAGACACAATGGGAAGCTCATTCTACTTCCATGTGGATTAAGTTTGACCCTTTCAAATGGTCGCCACTAATTATTCCTCCTACATGGAATGTTGCTGTGTGCTTCTCATCTGAGTAGGCTGCTGAGGTACTGGTGTTCTGTCCAGACTGCTGCCTACACTGACAGGGAGCAGTTCATCAGGCAACAGCCTGATGTTTGGATCTTGAATAGCTAAGAAGGAAAAGTAAACGTGCCAGTGGACTGTTTGACAGAAACTGAAGTAGTAATAGAGCCCTGTTGACAGACTCATCTTTTCTCTGTCCCACCTGTTTTCAAGGTAGTACTGGGAAGTATTCCAAAATTTGCTCAAGAAACGAAGTGTTAAAACTATCTCACCAAGCAGGGCTCTTCAGTTTGAAACGCTGCCACCAGCCCCCCCCAAAAAATTGGCTTTTAATACAAATGGTTATGACAAGCAAAACAAGGAAGTAAAGAGAGATACCATTTGGGTCTGAGTATACCAGTTAACTGTTGTAGCTTCCAAAAATATACTCATAGGCAAGTATCTATTCAATTACTAACATTGACTGAGTACTTTCTAGGTCTAGGAACTGCAGATTCAGAAATTAATAAGCAAATAGAACACAAAACAGAAACCAGAGTTGGGATTATTTATATATAAACTATTATATATTGTGAAAGCATGTACTACATTTTCACATTCTAGGATAATTATCTCCAAGTGGTCTATAAAGCTGAGTTTATTAACTAATTGACATTATCCTCCTCTGGTCCAATGAAAAATCACATCTGTTGACTTTATGATATACTATCCCAAAGAACCAGGCAGGTGTTGAGCATTTGGCAACTTGAGCTAATACTTTCTAGTTAGGATTCAATGTTCTAATTTACAACTGCAATTATTATGTTCTCCTGTTGGATATATATATATATATATATATATATATATATATATATACACATATATACATATATATACACACATACATACATACATATACATACATATATACACACACATAGAAAGAAACAAAATTATATATACATATTTGGGAACTAGGGAGAAGGAAGTTATTGAAATACATGAAAATATTTGATTTAGATTTTATTATATAGATGGGCTTCCCAGTGGCTCAGACCATAACGAATCCACCTGCAAGGGAGAAACTTGGGTCCGAACCCTGGGTTGGGAAGATCCCCTGGAGGAGGGCATGGCAACCCACTCCAGTATTCTTGCCTGGAAGAATCTCATGGACAGAGGAACCTGGTGGGCTATGGTCCACAGAGTTGCAAACAGTTGGACATGACTGAACGACTAAGCATATATAGGTATGTGTTTGTAACTCCTGCATACCATTGACATTTGCTACACAATTCATGTATTTTTTGTCAACAGTCTAAAATAAAATTTCTCAAGATGGTATAAGAATAACCCATGTGATTGCTAAAAGTATTGAAATGCAGATCACATCTGTACTAATTAAATTTACATTTCCAGGTGTAGGTATTAGAGACCTTCATTCCAAACAATGCCTTGAGTGATGCTTAGGCAATCTGAAGTATGAAATTAAACAGAGATTTAGTGTAGTAACAGGGAGTCATATAAGGTTACTTAACTAAGTTTTAAATTTCTACTTCCTAATTTGAACCAAGAACATTTCATTAGCTGCCACAGAATTTCTCTCCCAAAGAAGAACTTATGTAACAGATTTCTTTATAAGGTAAAGCTATATTGATTGGCTGTTTGAGAATAGATAGAGAAGGATTAGACATGGTAAGAAAAGCAGATGATTAAAATTCAGATTACATAGTGCCTGTGGTAGAAAGATGCCATTTCTGCAGTTTAAAACTGGTGCCGATGGACTGCTCACTGAAGTGCCTGAAAGGGCTTTCTGAGAACTTGTGCAGAGCTGCAAGAAATATTTTTCTTTGCCAAGTAATTTCAGAGATTCTCTGTAAAGCACATATATGCCTATCATTGAGCTATTGGATTTCCTGCATTAGGATATGAAATGGGTGCAGCTATTAACATATTCTGACTGCTTGAATCTAACTGTTAAAGAGAGGATATGCAAATGAACAGCAGGCAGTGGGTTATTTCAGGTGAAGAGTTTTCTTTTTTATATGCAAAGTTCTCTAATTACCAGTTTTATATTCAAGTTGAAATGCATTTCTAAGTATATTTTACTCTAATGGCATCTAGATTAATTTTTCACTCAAGAAAACTCAGCTGAATGAATATTGCATAATTTTAAGAGCATTCCAGAGACTGAAGCCAAGAGAGAATTCAATGCCCCTTGCTCCCAGACCATCCCTCTGAAGCATACAATCATAAGAATCCAAACGTTGGCAAGTCTAAATTGAGTCAAGAGAGCAGAGAACAACATCTTTTTTTGGAAAATGACCCTCCTGGGTGCCTAGGGAAGCCCTTCTGCTTGAGCAAGCCTGGAAGTGTAAGGGAATTCACACCTATAAGCATTCCCTGAGTAGAAAAGAATAGAAACCTAGATACATTTTCTGTTCTTTGTGCAGACAGTTCTGAAGTTCATGACAAGTCTCTTCGGAAGATCTAAATGGGGATGAACCCATTTACCCCAGCAGTGACCAGCTCTTTCACATACCTTTTGTTGTCCCTACTTGTATCCTTCATTCTTCATGGTTCCCAACTCTTTTCTCATGATACTATGGAGGCAGGAGGTAGATACCGCCCCCCCACCACCTCAGGGTAAGGTGAATGGAGATTCATTCCTTGTGGATGGAAACTTAGTACAAGGATAGCAGGACAATTGAGAAAGGGGGCTTGACCCTGCCCCCTGCTCCCATATATTTCTCATTCTCAAGGACAGGGGAGCTCCCAGACTACATGCGCAGAAAGGCTCCTTTGAGGTCAAAAGGTGAGTGATGCCAAGGCATATTCTACCCAGATGCCTTTTTGGTAGAATCCATCTTGGCTAAGAGATGAGTGGGAGAATCTTGAGATATATCAGATATGCATTCTGAATCAGGTAAATCAAAATGATTGGTCAGAGGAAAACCAGAAGAAATAGTTGATAAAAATAATTCAAACTGCCACGAGGGCATGATTCAGTGACTCTTTCTCTGTCTGAGTCTGCCAATGTATCTATCCAAACATATTGTACTATTTTTCTTCCTAATAAATACTTTACTTGTTTTACTACTCTCTGTCTTTGCAGGAATTCTTTTTATGCAGAGCCGGAGGGCCAGGACCTTGTTACTGACCATTGGTCTAGCAGCTAGGATTTGGTGCTCTCACTACTGTGACCCAACCTCAATCTCTGGCTGGTGGACTGAAGCCCTGCTTCAAGTTGCTGCAGGCCAAGGCCACCAGAGATTATTATTTACCAAAATAAACACATATCAATCATGTTCTTATTATTTTCAACCCACAAAAATACTTGCATTTTATTATCCTTTTCAAATTTACACTTGGCACCTATATCTTAAAAACCTTCTTATATATGTATTTTTCTCTATATTTTCTGTCAACTTAATTTTTTTTAATTAAGTTTAATTTAAAAGTTGCAAGTTATATTTTATTCCATGGGAATTTTTAAGACTTCAAGCCCAGTAGACAGCATCTCAAGTGACCCTGAGAGAACTGCTCCAAGGAGGTGAGAGGACGAACCAGGTTATATAGAAGTTTTGTAGCAAAAGGCAGGTAGTCTTAACATCGAAATGTTATTGTTAGTTAAAGAAAATGAGATATCCCAAGTTAAGGAGTTTACTGCTTTTCTATATATGAGAGTATGCAAGAGTCTGAGCTCACTGAAATCATCCATTTCATATTCACCTCAGCTTTTGGAGCCAGTATCCTGTGTTTGTAACATCCTGAGCTTTCTTGGGGCTCACCATAGGGTGCTGCAGTCTGATGGCTGATATTTTTCTCCATTGAAAGTGCCCTTAGGGCACACCAGCTTACACTGGAAGGTTGCAAACACTGATGACTGTGACATTCGTGTTTACTAATAGGGCAGAAAATATTTCAGAGATCATATCCCAAAAGTAATAATAGTTGTTTAAGTACAGGCACAGATTATTTGTGTATGATATACATCACAAGTTGATGAAGGTTACATTTGCAGCACTGTGATCATGTTCTACTAAGAATGCACAGATCAATGTTAAAGCAAGAAATTAGCACATTATTATGATGCATAGCATATGCCAGTAGGTGGCTCAGTGATAAAGAATCCATCTGCAATTCAGGGGATGTAGGTTCGATTCCTGGGTTAGGAAGATCCCCTGGAGTAGGAAATGGCATACCCTCCAAGGCAATGGCACCCCACTCCAGTACTCTTGCCTGGAAAATCCCATGGACAGAGGAGCCTGGCAGGCTGAAGACCATGGGGTCTCGAAGAGTCGGACACGACAGAGCAACTTCATTTTCACTTTTCCCTTTCATGCATTGGAGAAGGAAACGGCAACCCACTCCAATGTTCTTACCTGCAGAATCCCAGGGATGGGGGAGCCTGCTGGGCCGCCGTCTATGGGGTCGCACAGAGTCGGACACGACTGAAGCGACTTAGCAGCAGCAGCAGCAGCCAGTATTCTTGCTTGGAGAATTCCATGGACAGAGGAGCCTGGCAGGCTACAGTTCATGGCACTGCAAAGAGTTGGACCCAACTGGGAGACCGAGTACAAATACATAGCAAATACTATTACTTGAGTGAAGTTACACCCTATATTTCTGAACATTTTCATTTGACTGGGTCTGAAAATTAAACTGATAAAGACAGATTAACAGAAGAAAAGCATACAAATCTTATTAAAGTTTTACATGTACAAGGAAGCCTTCATAGAATGAGGACCCAAAGAAGACACCAGCTCAGGAAGCTTTTACATTTTTTAAGACAGAGAAATTATAGACTTGTGAAGAATTGACAAGATCTAGCAGTTTTTGAGTGACTTCATTTTCACTTTTCACTTTTGTCACTGGAGAAGGAAATGGCAACCCACTCCAGTGTTCTTGCCTGGAGAATCCCAGGGACGGGGGAGCCTGATGGGTTGCTGTCTGTGGGGTCGCACAGAGTCGGACATGACTGAAGCGACTTAGCAGCAGCAGCAGCTGCAGTTTGCTCTATGGGTATGGTAGTCTGAGTCTTACTTAACTAGGAAGATAAGAGTGAGTTTAGCGTGGATTTCTTCCTTTCAGATTCCCTTGACACCCTCTCCTAACAAGTGAAGTGAATTCACTCAGTCGTGTCCGACTCTTTGTGACCTCATAGACTGTAGCCTAACAGGCTCCTCTGTCCATGGGATTTTCCAGGCAATAGTACTGGAGGTGGTTGCTATTTCCTTCTCCAGGGGATCTTCCCAACCCAGGGCTCGAACCCGGGTCTCCCACATTGTAGACAGACGCTTTACCATCTGAGCCACCAAGGAAGTTTTCTAGACTCCTAACAAGAGTCTAGGCACCCCCCCCAAAAAAAATCCTACCTTTAAGCACAAAAAGGGGAGCTTTGTCTGTGTTTATTGCTGCTTATTTGCCTTCAGCTCAAAATAATTTCTATGTCAAAGAGGCATATTTCTGGATGACATATTCTGGTTTCCTTCAGTAGGGAGGCAAGAAGATGAATAAGAAGTGAATCAGTTAGAGGTATATCATGGATACTGAGATGATGGATGATGACCATGGATAAAGTTAGTGACAGTAAAAATATAAAGCATGCATAGGTTCAAGATAGAGGTTTCCTTTGTAACTCAGCTGGTAAAGAATCTACCTGCAATGTAGGAGACCTAGGTTCAATCCCTGAGATGGGAAGATCCTTTGGAGGAGGGCATGGGAATCCACTCCAGTATTCTTGCCTGGAGAATGCCCAAGAACAGGGGAGCTGTTGGGCTACAGTACACAGGGGTGCAGAGTCGGAAACTACTGAGCAACTAAGCACAGCACATAGGTTCAAGATACACTGGCAAGTAGTCAATAAAACCTGCTGATATTTTGGCTAAGAGGAGAGATACTTCAGCTTCAAAAGAGACTTAAAAAGTTTCTATCTTGAGCCCTGAGAGAAGGAAGACTTGAGAAATATTCTAGGTAGTTGGATAGAGTCAAATATTCTAATTTAACCTTAGCAAATTTGACATGCCTATGAAATATCTAAGTGGATATAACAAGCAAGTGGTATGGCCAAAAGTCTGGAGCTTAGAAGAGTGAACAGGCTGAAATTAAAAATTTGAAAGTCAATGATGCATAGAAAATACTTAAAGTCGTTTGAATGGATGTAATATCGAAGCAGAATCAAAAAAAGAAAGCATCTCTGGAAGGAAAATATGTATAGAGAAAAATGCTATTCAGAACAACCAGCAATTTAAAACTTTTGAATTATTTATTTCTAGAACTTTTTCATTTAATACATTCAGACCTTGGTTGACCATTGGCAACTGAAACTGTGGAAAACAAAACTGCAGATAAGGGGTCATTTTTGTATCTTAAAGTGCAAATATAATATGGAGGGTTTAGTTTCATGTCAAACAATTGGCTATGTAAATTATGTGTCACCATATATCCACATATATATCAGATGAAGATACAATTAGAAAAATCTGTCTAGCAGTATTCTTCTCCAATATGTTAAATGTTTTTCTAATGCAGTAAAATTAGTAACACAAAAAGCTAGGCTATGGAGAAGTTAAGGACTACATTTAACAAAAATAGGGATACTTGTGACTAAACTTTTGTTCAAGTTCTGAGTTTACTGTGCATTTAAAGAACTTAAAAATATAGTATTGTGTATCCAAATAACATCAAATAAATATAACATCAATTTGAACATATATGATCCTAGGTCTGATTAAGCATATTTACTTTCTGTTCAACTGTTTTTGTTGTTTTTTTTAAGGGAAAATAAAGATTTTAACAAGGTAACAAATCCAAATAAAACAATAAATGAATGCTATGTATGTTAAGTGAAGATTCAACAAAATCATTGTCCTTAATTTTACATGAAAAAGTACTTTCATCTAAGGTTTCATTTAAATATTCATAATGTTCCCATTACCTAATTTTTTATGGTAGTAACAAACATTAAAGTAATGTTTCCTTTTAAATGTCAAGATATTATTCCAAATTTCTTGGACTTGAATTGTGTTTTTCAGTAGGTTAAATATTTCCTGTTGGTCTACAAAATCATCCAGAAATTCTAGTCCTTCCCTGTATTCTTGTAAGTAAATAAAAATTACCTGAATTTCAATTTTATGTATAACCAAAGACTAATTCCTAGTAGCATATAACGTGAGTTAGTGTATTCTAAAAGTTGTTATTCATAAAGTTACTATTTTGGTACAGTTTCCAGAGACCTCTAAACCAGCATTTTGCCAAGAAATCTGTCCACCATTTGGCAAAGTATTTTCCACACATGTGTATCATAATAAGGCAGATGTTTCAGAGAAGAGTTAGGATAAAAGTGCATTATTTTAAATTGACTGTGGTATTCTCATTTTGCAATGTTTATATTAAACATATTTTAGGGATAAAAGATTTTTTGTTTTCTATCTCCTTGTTGTTTTTTATATGCTCCATTTGAACATCCTGATAATTATGTTGATAACCATTCAACATGTCAAGTCTTCTCTATTCTCTTTTTCACTACTTTTCAAGCAAAATGTATTGCTTTTGGATTTCTTTTGCCCTTCTTAAGCAGACCATGGTCAAAAGCTTCTCTTGGGTAAAAAGAGAACTTGCAAAAGACACTGATATTTCCCTGATAAACTATGACTTCTTATATTTCATTTAGTAAGATTTGGCATCTGGCAAGTCAGCTGTAGAATAGGAGATAACATACAGTTTGCTGTTGGTTGCTGCTATTACCAAACCCAGAGTAAATGCATTTCTTCATAGTCAAACTAGAAGAGCGTACACTTACTCTTGGCAGCCTTTTGAAGTGCGACTCAGGTTATTTTACTCTATGATTGCCCTACTGAAAATCTTTCAATTGCTTTTCCTTTTTTAACATGATGGATTTATTACACATGGATGTAGTGGATGTCTTCTGCCTCTTTCTTTTTCTGGCCATGCCACACAGCATGCAGGATTTTAGTTCCCTGACCAGGGATCAAATCCACGGCCGCTCCATTGGGAGTGTGGAGTCTTAATCACTGGACCACCAGGGAAGTCCCAAATGGCTCCCAGCCCCACAGTTAATATAACGTCTAAAACTCTTGCCATTGGCTTACAACGTTCCTCCTGACATGGAAATAAATCTCTTGGACTTAACCTCACACCTACAATTCTCCTGCCTTTGTTTTCTCTGCTCCAGTAATTTTCCACAGATAGGCAAAGCATTTTTCCAACTCAACACTGCTGACCTTGCTATGCCCTTTCCACAAGTGCTCTTCTCCATATATTTAACTCCTACATCTTCAACTTCCGAGATTACTGCACTCATTGCTTCAGTGTCCCTCTTTTAAAAGAACTCTCCTGACCATCATCAAGAAAAGCACCTCCCCATCATATTGTACCCCATATTTTTCTCTTGCTTTTCCTCCATAACACAGTTCACTACATGACATTCAATTCTGAGTTATATTTTTAGTGTATTTTTCATTACATTGCCACCCTCTGTGGGCAGGCACTCCTGTATTCACAGCACATAGCTCAGTGCCCTACAAAAATCCACTAAAGAAACCTGTGCCTAATGGAGGAAGAAATTGTTTAATATATAGAATTTGGTACACTCTTATGAATATTCTTAAGAAATATTTGTAAAATATTGAATGTACTCAATGAGTCAACCACTATCAATGTCTGGGAAGCAGCCATTCACCCCTTCATTTTCCTCAATATTTTGTTTAAAAGGCTAGAAATATCTTAGATTCCAAACTCACGCATACCTGTCCCAGGTCTGTTAGTGAATGTAAGTGTGAATTAATGAATGTTAGTGTGCTTAATGAGTAACATCCACGAGAAAAATTATTGTTTCAAAATTGTTTCATTTCTGGTTCATCTTATTTTGCACTGTCTTTTCTGAAGGTCAGGCTGGTCTCTCTCTCTCTCTTTCTTTTTAATACTCTCAATTCCTGATATTGATACTTCTAAGAGTGTGGCTCCATTTTAATATCAGCTCATGTGAATATCAAATGAGTGTTCATAAGCTTTTCCCACAGCAGAGTTTTGACATTAAGAAAATTAAAATATGCCTTAATCATAGAATGTTTTAAATGTTGTCTGACATTTTAAAGGATTTTCTCATGAATTTCAGAATAGATTATACTCCTGCTTGGCTTTTTGGGTATAAAAAATAATCTTCTAAGTGATTTAAACTTTATTTCTAATTTATAATAGAAAAAGTACAAGAGAAAGAGAGACAGAGACAGAGGTAGTGACAGAGATAGAGAATCCATATGAAGAGGAACTTTCTTTGTCTATGTATTTGTCTTTTTGCCTCACAGGGAGCAAGGATTTTTTTTATTATTATTATAAAATTATATATAGCTTGTTATTACAATTAACTTGAGTCCTGCAGGGACATAACAGACTTATTTTAACGTGAATACACTTAGCTCTTTGCAAGGGCTCCAAGGAGAAAAAAAATCTGTTTTTTTAAGACTTCTGTATGAGGCCAGACATTTAATTATCCTTAGGGTATTTTTTCTTACAGGGAAAGGAGTTCACATTTTAAATATTTCTCTCTGACCATAGTTAAGCAAGCTGAGGTTTTTAGATGTTCATGTGACAGTTTTACGCCTCTGAGTAACACTTACTATTTAAAAGTATTAATATTTGTCACTTGACATACATTTTTCATATTCTAAGGTAAGCCTTGGGTTTTTCTTTTATTTATTTAAGATAAATGTATTCCTTGTATTTGGCACATGGAGTCAGAATGGACTTTGTACTATTTTAGAGTGATTTCTCTCCAGTCTTGATACTCCAGCTCATGTATTCTACCAGTTCAGCCACTTCAATTTTCCAGACTGTCATATGGCTGCTACTTTGCTGTATATTCAATAAGTATTTATTGAGCAATCACTATATGTGAGACACTACTTTTGGCATTTGGCACACATGAATAATAATAAAAAAAAAAACAGGAAGAAAATGTCTGATTTTATGTAGCTTAAAATCTTGGCGTAGGTGACATTGTAAAAATATAATAATAATAAAAATACTAAATATGTAATTTGCATACTATGTAAATAGGTATGAAATGTGCCTACTAAATGTGTCAAAAACAAAGTGTAGATAAAGAGAATATGGCACCCCACTCCAGTACTCTTGCCTGGAAAATTCCATGGGCGGAGGAGCCTGGTAGGCTGCAGTCCATGGAGTTGCTAAGAGTCGGACGCGACTGAGTGACTTCACTTTCACTTTTCACTTTCATGCCTTGGAGAGGGCAATGGCAACCCACTCCAGTGTTCTTGCCTGGAGAATCCCAGGGACAGGAGAGCCTGGTGGGCTGCCATCTTTGGGGTCGCACAAAGTCGGACACAACTGAAGCGACTTAGCATCAGCAGCAGCAGTACCATAAAGGGAATTTTGTGACTTAAATTCAGGTGATCAAGTTGGATAGCACTGAGAAGGTAGAATTTAGTAAAACATTAAAAAAATAAGTAAAAATCATGTAAAGAAAAGCAGATAGACCATCAAGTCCAATGGTCCAAAAAATAAATCTAGTTGTCATGTCTGAGGGAAAACAGAACATTCTGGGTGGAGTCATGTGAACTTAAAAAGCAGTGAGGTAAGGGGAGGAGTGGAGGTTCATAGAGGTCCTTTTAAGAACTTTGATATATATGGGAATATTTTGTCATTAATGTATAAAATGTCAACATCACAAATGAACTCTACAAAAATTTCCTCTTTTTCCCCCCACACTCTCTGTTGGACCATGATCTGAACTTTCCTAAATCAAAGAGTTTTCAACTGTATGAAGGTGAAACACTCTTTTAAATAGCAAATGTCAAAATTCCAAATAACTATATGGTGATTTCTCAAATTATATGTGCACTATTTTATACAAAGTAAAGCACCATTATAGAGATAAATGACATTTGCACATGAATTCCTACTATGTGTAGGACTTTGTTTTTAAACCTTCATATCTTTTTATCTGTAAAATGGGAATAATTTTAGTTTTGTTTCAGAGTTTTTGTGAACTTCAAGTGGGAACTGAAAATAGCACCTGGAATATAAGAATGTATTAAATGTGAGTTGTCAAATATAACCCTTAAATTTTCATTTCTTATAATGTGTTTCAGGCTGACTTCTAACATTTGATATAAAAATGCATTTTTGTCTTCATATTAACTAAAATTTAAATATTTTGGTTCAGTTTGAATCACATAATCCGTAGCTATGTTAAACATTACAATTTATTTGAAATAAAATAATTTGTATAATTGAACCTAAAATATCATGGTTATTTTTCACTGGGCATTATTTTTGTTATATACGTGATCAAAAGTAATCTTAAGAGCAGTCGTTTTCAGAATATATCAAATTTATAACAAGTGAGCTTTTTCTACTATTAACAATTTTGACAGTATTTCTGAAGAAAATTATTAAAATGTTTCCTTATATGCTGAAAAATTTAGTAGATAAGAGGCCCTTTAAAATATTTATCTACTTTTATCTAGCCATATTGAAAAAAACTTGCAAAATATTTACCTAGGCATTACCTTAACCTAACAAAAATGCGAACACCTGGTTATAATTAATTTTTTTAATTTCTAGCACCTAGATATTTTTACATCTTCTAAGCATTTAGAGCATTATTTTGCTTTCCTCCTTGGATCTATATGGTTGCTATAGAAAGGAAGGATCTAGTAGAAAAACTAGGCAAAAGGCTTTTGAAGCCAGAGAAATAGGATTTAGATCTCTGATCCCTGTATTACTTTTATTTTGACTAAGCCACAGTCCTGATTAAATCCAACTCTCCTCCTATCCAGTAAGTATGTGCATGCTTTGAAACATGGCTAAAGCAAAAAGTGATAATACTGTGCTGACTGGTATTTGTTTATAAGCACTTATATCCATTATCATGTGTTTCAAGTAGGTCTTAATGTCTCCAGGCAATCATATTATATAACCCTAGTTGTTTCACCTTCCTAAATACCTATTTTATAATTTCTCCTCTCTCCTCAAACTTCCAGCTTCCTTTACTCCAGTCTTAATCTCTGTTAATGATTTTTTCATCCCATTATATTAGAAAAAAGAAATCAAATAAGGATTTTTATAATCTGCAGCCATATCTATCGACTTATCTGATTTGAATGCACGCATCCTATCTTTAGATGAACTTTCCACATTCTATTTAAGACAAATTTCTATATTTGTGCACTTGAATATAATCTCTTTTTGCTGACTTAAGGTCATGATTTCAGCAACTCTTTTTAAATTTTGTTTTACTTCAAAATTCTCCAGCCTAGAAACTCATTCCTATTAATAATGAAATATATTATTTGTTCCCATGTTAAAACAAATTGTTCCAATTCTTTCTTCAACTAATTCATAATTCTTTTCATTCCTTTGGAGAAAAACACTGAGAAAGAGTTCTTTTTTATTCACTGTTCCCAATTTCTCCCTTCTTTGTCTCCTTTAAACTTCTTTTGATAAGGTTTTCACTCCAAACTGCCAAGGATTCACATTAATTCTGTGTTGTTAAAGGTTGTTTTTCAGGGTTCATCTTATGTGGCATATTAGCAGACATTTACATGATTAATCACTGTATCTTCTGTTTTCTTTCTATATTCTGGATATTCTCTGTAAGTTTCATGTACTGACCCTATACCATCTCCCCAGTCTCTAACTGCAAATGCCAAAAAGTGCCATATTTTTGTCTCCCCTTCACTGGCTACAGTCTAAGTAATAAAACATAATTTTATACTTGTAAACATCACAGAAGTAGATATATAGACATGTGATTTTATAGGTGGATTTCATATACTATATATAGTGTGTATATATATATATAGAGAGAGAGAGGGAGAGAGAGAGAGAGAGAAGGCAATGGCACCCCACTCCAGTACTCTTGCCTGGAAAATCCCACGGACCAGAGGAGCCTGGTGGGCTGCAGTCCATGGGGTGGCTAAGAGTCAGACAGGACTGAGCGACTTCACTTTCACTGTTCACCTTCATTCATTGGAGAAAGAAATGGCAACCCACTCCAGTGTTCTTGCCTGGAGAATCCTGGGGACGGGGGAGCCTGGTGGGCTGCCGTCTATGGGGTCGCACAGAGTCGGACACAACTGAAGCGACTTAGCAGCAGCAGCAGAGAGAGAGGGAGAGAGAAACAATTGATAGATATCACCGGAATAGAATGCTCTGCTGAACTTGACACATTTATCCACATAGATAGCTTCACTTGGATGTTTAATAGAAATCTCAATGCTTCGACAATTGAGCTCCCATTAGTCCATATCCAAACATGCTTTCAACCTTTCACATCTTAGTTAATATAAAATTTTTAGTTTAGGCTAAAAATCTTGTTATATACCATCTTATCACTCCTTTCATGATATCAGCAAATTCTGTTAGCACCAGCTTCAAAATATACCCAATATTAGACCACATCAATGAATTCAGGAAAGTTTCAGGATACAAAATTAGTATATGGAAGTTTGTTGCATTTCTATATATTAACAATGAAATATCAGAAAGGGAAATTAAGACAACAACCCCATTTATCATTACAACCAAGAGTAAGTTACCTAGAAATAAACCTACCTAAGATTCTGTATCCAGAAAACTATAAGATTGATGAAAGAAACTGAAAACAGATGAAAAGATATACCATATTCTTAGATTGAAAGAATTAATATTGCTAAAATGAGCATATTACCCAAGGCATTCTACAGATTCAGTGCAATCCCTATCAAAATACTGGTAGCATTTTTTCATAAATAGGCAAATAATTTTAAAATTTGTCTGGAAACACAAAGACTCCAAGTAGCCAAACTTATCTCAAGTAAGAAGAATAGAACTAGAGGAATCAGGCTGTCTGACTTCAGGCTATATGACAAAGCTATGATCATCACAACAGCATAGCACAGACACAAAAAGAGACACATAGATCAACGGAACAGAATAGAGTCCAGAAATAAACTCAGGCACTTATGGTCAATCAATTTATGACAAAGCAGACAAGAATTTACAATGGAGAAAATACAGTCTCTTCAATAAGTGGTTCTGGGAAAACTGGACAGCTACATGTAAAAAATATGTATATATACACATGAACCTAGAGCATTCTTTAACTAAATATATAAAAATAAATACAAAATGGATTAAAGTTCTAAATGTAAAACCAGATACTATCAAATTTTTAGAGGAAAACATTGGAAGGAAACACTTTGATATAAATTGCAGCAATATGTTTTATGATCTATCCTCTAGAGTAGTGGAAATAAAAGCAAAAATAAACAAATGGGACCTAATTAAACTTCAAAGCTTTTGCATAGCAAAGGAAATCATAAACAAGATGAAAAGACAATAGACTGGGAGAAAATATTTGCAAAAGGTGCTACCAACAAGGGATTAATTTCCAAAAGATATAAATAGCTCATATAGTTCAATATAAAAAAGTTTCAATTAAAAAATGGACAGAAGATCTGAATAGACACTTTTCCAAAGAAGAAATAGAAATAGCTGGCCAAACAGGCATATGAAAAAAATGCTTGATCTTGCTAATCATCAGATAAATAAATGTGAATCAAAATCACAAATATATATTACCTCACACTTATCAGAATGGTTGTCATGAGAAGGAAAATGAAAACAAATGTTGGTGAGGATGTGGAGAAAAGTGACACTTGTACACTGTTGGTGGGAATGTAAACTGGTACAGTCACTGTGGAAAATGGTATATAGATTTCTCAAAATAAAACTTAAAAATGGAACTACTGTATGATCCAACAATTCAACTCCTGGGTATATATATGAAAAAAAAGCAAAGTCAAAAGATATGTGTACCCCAATGTTCATGACAGTATTATTTACAATTGCCAAGATATGGAAGCAGCCTAAAATGTCCACCAATACATGACTGGATAAGAAGTGGTATACACACACATACACACACACAGTGCAATATTGCTCAGTCATAAAAAAAAAAATGAAACTTTCATGTTTGCAATAACATGGATGGACTTGGAGGGTATTATGCTAAATGAAATAAATCAGAGAAACACAAATACTACATGAGAACACTTATATATGGAATCTAAACAAACAAACTAGTGAGTATAACAAAAAAGGATCAGACTCACAGATGTAGAGGGCAAATTATTGGTTACCAGCTGTGAGAGGAAAAAAGGAGGGCCAAAAACGGTGTAAGAGATTTAAGAGATGCAAAAGTGAAAGTGAAGGGTGTTAGTTGCTCAGCTGTGTCTGACTCTTTGCAATCCCATGGACTGTAGCCTTCCAGGGTCTTCTGTCCATGGGATTTTCCAGGGCAAGATTACTGGAGTCAGTTGACATTTCCTTCTCCAGGGGATCTTCCCAACCCTGAGATCAAACCCACATCTCTTGTGTCTGCCTGTATTGGCAGCTAGGTTCTTTACCACTGGCACCACCTGAATGGGTAGTGTAGCCATTCCCATTCTTTCTCCAGAGGATGTTCCTGACTCAGGGATTGAACTTGGCTCTCCTGCATTCCAGGCAGATTCTGTACCATCTGAGCCACCAGAAAAGCCCAAATTATTATGTATAAAATAAGCTATAAGAATATATTGTAAAGCACAGGGAAGATAATATAGCCAATATTTTATAATAATTATAAATAGAATAGAACCTTTAAAAACTGACTGTGAATCATTAGAGTGTACATCTGTAACTTATTATGATCCCACGGCCTGTAGCTTGCCAGGTTCCTCTGTCCATGGAATTCTACAGGTAACAATAGTGGAGTGGTTAGCCATTCTTTTCTCCAGGGCACCTTCCTAACCCACGGGTCAAATCTGTGTCTCCTGCATTGCAGACTTATTCCTTACCATCTGAGCCACCAGAGAAACCCTGTATCAACTATACTTCAGTTAAAAACAAAAACAACCAGCACATGCACACTTCTCAGCATCCTTGCTGCTATCGTCTTGGTCCAAAGCACTGTGATCTCACAATTCTATTAATGAATGAGCCCCCAACAGGTCTCCCTGAATTTACGTTGCTCCTGGTACACTCTGTTCTCAACACTGAAGCCAGAGATCATTTTTGTCAGCTGTTATTAAAGCATTTACACTTTAAAAAACTGCATGTAAAGTGTTCAGCTGGATAAAGTTCAGCATATGTATCCGTTCAGTTCAGTTGCTCAGTCATGTCTGACTCTATGCAACCCCATGGACTGTAGGATGCCATGCTTCCCTATCTGTCACCAACAGAAGCTTGGTCAAACTCATGTCCATTAGATCAGTGCCATCCAACCATCTCATCCTCTATCATCCCCTTTTCCTCTTGCCTTCAATCTTTCCCAGCGTCAGGTCTTTTCCAATGAGTCCATTCTTCACAGTAGGTGAAGAAAGTAGGTGGCCAAAGTATTGGAGTTTCAGCTTCAGCATCAGTCCTTACAATGAATATTCAGGACTGATTTTCTTTAGGATGAACTGGTTGGATCTCCTTGCTGTACAAGGGACTCTCAAGAATCTTCTCCAACACCACATTTTAAAAGAATCAGTTCTTTGGTGCTCAGCTTTCTTTGTAGCCCACCTCTCACATCCTTATATGACCATTGGAAAAACTATAGCTTTGACTAGATGGACATTTGTTGGCAAAGTAATGCCTCTGCTTTTTAGTATGTTGCCTAGTTTGGTCAAAGCTTTTCTTCCAAGGAGCAAGTGTATTTTAATTTCATGACTGCAGTCACCATCTGCAGTAATTTTGGAGCTCCAAAACATAAAGTCTGTCATTGTTTCCATTGTTTCCCCATCTAATTGCCATGAAGTGATGGGACTGGATTGCAGATGGTGGTTGTAGCCATGAAATTAAAAGACACTTACTCCTTGGAAGGGAAGTTATGACCAACCTAGATGGCATATTCAAAAGCAGAGACATTACTTTGCTAACAAAGGTCCATCTAGTCAAGGCTATGGTTTTTCCAGTAGTCATGTATGGATGTGAGAGTTGGACTGTGAAGAAAGCTGAGCACTGAAGAATTGATGCTTTTGAACTGTGGTGTTGGAGAAGACTCTTGAGAGTCCCTTGGACTGCAAGGAGATCCAACCAGTCCATTCTAAGGAGATCAGTCCTGGGTGTTCTTTGGAAGGAATGATGCTAAAGCTGAAACTCCAGTACTTTGGCCACCTCATGCCAAGTGTTGACTCATTGGAAAAGACTCTGATGCTGGGAGGGATTGGGGGCAGGAGGAGAAAGGGACAACAGAGGATGAGATGGCTGGATGGCATCACTGACTCCATGGATGTGAGTTTGAGTGAACTCCGGGAGTTGGTGATGGACAGGGAGGCCTGGCGTGCTGCGATTCATGGGGTCACAAAGAGTTGGACATGACTGAGCGACTGAACTGAACTGATGGGACTGGATGCAATGATCTTTGTTTTTTGAATATTGATTTTAAGCCAGCTTTTTAACTCTCCTCTTTTAATTACATCAAAAGGCTCTTTAGTTCTTCTTTGCTTTCTGCCACAAGGGTGGTTTCATATGCTTCTCTGAGATT